>NC_043962.1:44679690-44979690 GCF_902148855.1 Sphaeramia orbicularis | reverse complement strand
TCATAATGTTCAGGAAACATACAGATGGTTGTTCTGAGCACAACAAATATCAGATGAAGTAAGTCCTACTGTTTTCATTCACTTTTTACTTTAATATTTCTAATGAGCAGGATATCTTTGGACAGCTGTGTCCTAAAATTCTCACATCCCCATCAGTTAAACCATGATCACACCTGACAATAATTACCTCCACCAAGGAACAGTGGAGGTTATGTTTTCATCAAGGTTTGTCTGTCTGTTTGTCTGTTAGCAAGATAACTCAAAGAGTTATGGACAGATTTTGAGGAAATTTTCAGCAAATGTTGATACTGGCACAATGAACAAATAATTCCATTTTGGTGGCGATCGGTGTGTGTGTGTAGGTGTGTGTAGGTGTGTGTGTGTGTGTGTGTGTGGGTGGGTGGGGTGGGGGGCTACTGATCTGCCTTGACGGAGGTCTGCGCTCTCCGAGTGCTTTTCTAGTTTATGTTTTCATTTGGGTTTGTCTGTTTGTTTGTCTGTTAGCAAGATAATGCAAAAAGTTATGGATGGATTTGGACGAAATTTTTAGGAAATGTTGATACTGGCACATTGAACAAATGATTTAATTTTGGTGGTGATCAGGGAGGGGCAGACTTTTTTGTTTGTTTGTCTCTCTGTTAGCAAGATAACTCAAAAAGTTATGGACGGATTTTCAGGAAATTTTCAGGAAATGTTGATACTGGCACAAGGAACAAATGATTACATTTTGGTGGTGGTGGTGGTGTGTGTGTGTGGGGGGGACTGATCTGCCATGGCGGAGGTCTGCGCTGTCCAAGTGCTTTTCTAGTTATACTTGGCTTAGTCTATAAATGAACATGATTGTGTGACATTGACTGTTTGTGTGACATTTCATTCAATTTATGTGTGTTTTATTGGCCAATTAAAAACAAACAAACAAAAAAACAGATGAGTACTTTTGAATATGTAAAGTATTCTAACAATTTCATCACCACTCTATGTCATGATCATATTGTTGTAATGATTTCTTTCAAAAGACACGGTTCTTGGTTTTACATTTCACTTGCAGTTAAACTGTATCATAAACAAAACGTGTACACAGCCACAAGAGTGCAAAGAATGTAATGTCATAGGCTCTGAATTTCCTGGAAACATATAAAGCACCTACTGATTTAACAACTAGAATCTATCATTCATTTAATTCTAACATGGATAACTATTCAACACAGTCTGAACAAAATCATTCATTGAATTTTTTTGATGAAACCTCATTTTAATCCACAATCAAATGAAACATAAAATGAGCTTCTGTTGTTTTGTAGAATCCATCAATAACTTCATATCCGTGTGTTTGTGTATTTCCTATTAAACTGCACTAACTTTAATTCATAAATCCTCTCTCGTCTTTCCCTGTCATCAGTGTGCATGGATAATTTGTGGCTCATCATCATTTATTAGCAGGGGATCAGGCTGTTTGCTACTGAGAAGCCATTAAAGGCTGTAATGAAGGGTGTATTTTACAGGGTTGTGTTTTAAATTATTCATGATCATTTAATCTTAAAATGACAAATTTGGGATAGTACTGGGCTGTAACATAAGAATAATCAGTTGGAATTAGAATTGCCACTCGTCTTCATCTCTCTCTTTACACTGATTTCCAGTTGTGTTCTCCTTTATCCTCGTGAAATAAATTATCTGTTACACCCCGAATTTTCAGCGCCCCCATCCAACTTCTCCTTTTTAAAATTTCCAGTGACTCACACAAGAGACAGGAAAGAACATAAGCTGTGCATGTGTTGTCAGTAAAATCCCCGAACCTTCATCAGTTGTTCAAGAGTGGGTTTTTTTTTGTGCCAATCTGCACTGCTCTTAGTATAAATAGACCGTAACATTTCAGTGCATCTATATCCTGCATCTCATCAATCTTGTTTTATCTTATGCGGTTTATTTTCTCATCAAAACCTACATACATTAAAAAAAAACAAAACAAAACAAAACAACAGACGTGAATGTGGTGATTCTGATAAAGTATTGCACACCTCATTCTTGCACAGTTTCTGTTTCATTATAAAATAGAAATAAACAAAGGAGTTCTGTCCTCCAGAAATAGAAGGAACTTAATTTGAAAAATTAATATTTATTGTAATTGTATAATTGTTACATGTACATAATGAAGAGTCACTTCTAATGAGTGAAGTGAAAGAAAGGGTAATGGCTCCGGAAGGCGACAGGTAGCATTCCTACTTTCCCACTGAACGTATAACAGTCTCTAACTTCTCTTTCAAGAATAGAAACAATATTGGTAGTAAAAAAGATGACAGCACAGTATAGGTAGAAATGTATATTCATACCTGTTGATGAGAAGTCAAGTCATTCATCCGCAATCAAGAGTGTTGGCACTGTGTGAACAAACTGAAAGTAAGAGCAGGAAGCAGAACAAAGCCAGTTCTGCTTCAGGTTATTGTGAGTGTAAAGGGGAGGGATGAAAACAGGAGGGAACAGAAGTACTTTAAATGTATGTATTAACACATTCCCTAACTGGTGCAGAAGAATGAACAGATTACCTCAAGTACTCTAGGCCGAGAGTGTCCAAAACCAGCCCACCACTGGTTCCAGTCTGGCTCGTGGAAAGAATTTTTTGAAGTTCAGAAATGACACTAAAGACACGTATGATCTAAGGCAGTGGTTCTCAAATGGGGGTACACGTACCCCTGGGGGAACATGAAGGCACTCCAGGGGGTACGTGAGATTTTAAAGTATATTTAAAAAGTAGCATCCATGCAAAAATCTGTTAAAAATAAAGAACTTGATCACAGCAGTTGCCTCCCTGCTTCCAAGAATGACAAAGATCCTCAACGAAGCACAAGTCCAAGTGTTTCATTAAAGTGTCTGACAAAACGCAAAAACAGTCAGTTCAGTGCAACAATGCAATATTCAGTGTTGACAGTTGGTAAGGTCGTCAGTCTTCTTTTTAATTATCAAATAGATATTTTAAGATGATAATTTTTTTTTTTTTTTTCCATTTTTAGCAGTTTCTGCTTTGTTTAAAATTAAGTTAATGATTTCTTTTTGAGAACAGATCTTTACTATGATCCCAAAAGAGGACACTTTATGTTGATAATTATTTTTATGTGCACAAATCTTTACTTATAATTAAGTTAATTATTCCTTTCTTTTTTTAGTTATATCTTTTTATTTCCAAATAGTTCAAGAGAGACCACAACAAATGGAGTTCCAAAGTTTAATAAATCAGACACTGATGGCACAGCACTCTGTTTTAAGTCATTTTTTTCAACCAAAAATGCTTTGCGCTGGTTAGGGGGTACTTGGCTGAAAAAAATATTTCACAGGGGGTACATCACTGAAAAAAAGGTTGAGAACCACTGATCTAGGGTGTCAAACTCATTTTAGCCCGCTTTGATCTCAAGTGAGCTGTACCACTAAAATAATAGCAGAATAACCTATAAATCAGTGTTTCCTAACTAATGTGCCTCGGCAGATAAGTGAGAAATTTTCAGGTGTGCTGTGGAAGATTATCCAATTTCACCTGACCAGTACCATAAGAACAGTGTGATATACAGGGGTTGGACAAAATAATGGAAACACCTTAAAAAATCAACAAAATATAATTTAATATGGTGTAGGTCCGCCTTTTGCGGCAATTACAGCCTCAATTCTCCGAGGTATTGATTCATACAACTTGTGAATTGTTTCCAAAGGAATTTTAAGCCATTCTTCAGTTAGAATACCCTCCAACTCTTTTAGAGATGATGGCGGTGGAAATCGACGTCTTACTTGAATCTCTAAAACTGACCATAAATGCTCAATAATGTTGAGGTCTGGGGACTGTGTCGGCCATACGAGATACTCACCTTCATTAGAATGTTCCTCATGCCATTCTTTAACAATTCTAGCTGTATGGATTGGGGCATTATCATCTTGAGGGGAAGGTGTTTCCATTATTTTGTCCAACCCCTGTACATTGGACTGCACGCACCAAGGATCCACTGTACAACAACAGTCTCCTGTTTCCCTTTGCAAAATAAAAGTGAAAGTGAATCGGCCCCGATGCAGTGCATTCTGTTGATAAAGCCCCCCTCACTAGTGATGCGCAGATTAGCGGGTTACCCTGGGTATTGGGTTGGGGCAGGGGGGATATGTCTCCCATACTATTATACATTAGACCTCAATCTGTAAACTGGGGCATCCATCCGAGGGGTCGCTGACGCACCCCTCTCAGCTTTCTTGTTCCAAACACCCTGTGACAATGTTGCCCCTGCACCCACGATGTGCTTGCCACCCCCTCCCACCACCACCACTGGAGAGTTTCCGGTGACTGCTGCCAAGGAGTTCCCCATTCTGGAAATCAAAGCTATTTCAGTTCTGTTCCCTTTCTCCACATCCTATCTATGTGAGGTGGGCTTTTCAAGCATGACTGATATAAAGACAGAAACAGAGAGAGACTCACAGCTGTTGAGGAAGATTTGCGTGTGTCTTTTTTTAGTTCCTGCAAGAATATCGGCTTTGTGTTCAACTAAACAGGCCCAGGTTTCACACTAATAAACTAAATTGAGACAAGATGTGCATTATATTTCAATAAATATACTTTTTGTGACATTTTTGTGTGGTGGTGTGCCTTGGGATTTTTCTAATGTAAAATATGTGCCATGGCTCAAAAAGGTTGGAAAACACTGCTATAATAAATAACAGCTCCAAATTCCAAACAAAATTTTAACAATATTATCATTATTATTATTATTATTATTACTAAATGGTTTGTGTAGATCCACTGTGATCTGTGATGCACACGTATAAAAGATAAGTCAAGACATAATATTGTTAAAATTGTGTTTATTTTTCTTTAGAAATTTCAGGTTTGTGAAAAGATATGTTGCACTGTATTATGTAATAACGGTGCAATATGTTAAAATGCAATAATTTTGCACCTCAATAACATGCAGTAACATGCTACATTTTGTAATAAAATTCTTGAACACATGTTGTAATAAACTTTGCCACATTTTGTATTAACTTATTACATATTGCAACAGTTATTACAAAATGCATTCAAGAATTTTATTACAAAATGCTGCATTATCACATAATGAGGTGAAAGATTATTACAATATTACATATTGCACCATTATTACATATGCAACGCTACTAGGTAGTTTATAACATTTTACTTGGTTTGCACCAGTACAAAGAGAAAAATTTGGAGTTGTCAATAGTCATAGGCTATTTTTCTATTATTTTACAGTTCCGGCCCACTTGAGATCAAATTGGTCTCGGTAAAATTTGCTTAGAGGTCTTATTTATGTCTTTGTGCCTAATAAATCAATATAAATGAATCTCCAAAGAAACTTTGTGTTGGTAAATGCTAGTTATACAAATTTACAGGATTTCAGTTCTGTTGTAACATGTTGATGGTCATATGAACTATGTTTTCAGGTCAAAAATGTCCAATTTCATCACAATTAATGCTATATTTTCATGTCACAAACGACCAAGTTATATTTTAACTGAATTTACCTGAAAAACAAATATTCTATTCTTTCAGATTCCCCAATTTTTCTTACAAGATTATATACTACATATCACGTTTTATTTTTACAGGTTGCAATATGGAGTATGGTGCTGATCCATCCTGCTTATGTTACGCTAATACATACATTAAGAATGTCACACGTCACTTTTTAAATCAACAGTTTCTAATAATAAGCATTTTTACAAAGAAATAACAATTCTATATTGTTATTTACTCTTTAGTATGATGATAAACTATACAATAAGTAATTATGATACTAGTTTTTGCACAGGGATCATTTCTGGAAACGGTGACATGGCTGCCGAGCATCAGTATGATGGGATCTGTAACAACCATGTTACATCCGTCCACTGCCACATTTTGTGTTTTTGTGTCAGCTGTTATTGTTTTAGATCCACAACACTAACATTTATGAATAAGAGGAGAATTAGCAATAGTAAGTCTATAAGTTTATTACTAATAAAGTACTGGTACTGACCAGATCATCATGGGTAATGTCACGTCCGTCCACCAGCAAAAGTTTTCACATACACGTGCTATTCAAAATCCAATATTTCTGAAAATATAGCTTCCACTGTCAAATAATATCAGTAGTCTGTGCACAAATGTATTAGCATTATTTCAACACAGTTCTATGCATTTCTTACAATTTTTTTTTTTGACAAAAATGGTCACTCATTTGACCCCCTAAGTAAATTTTAGCTGGTCTGTATGTTGCCCCTGAACTAAAATGAGTTTGACACTCCAGCTCTGGGCCACCCATATAAAAAAAGTCTACCTCACAAAGCAGGAGGAAATTGCAGTTGCTGGTGAACACATGTTAAAGATCAAGTTTCTGCAGAGGAGTGTGTGGATCCCATGGAGCAAACTGATGATGCATTGGTGTCTCCATTTCTGTAATGTCTTAAGTTCATAGGGGAATATGGATCCACAGGTATGTTCAGTGTTATTTATTTCAGGAGCTTGATCATTTTGCTTTGTGTATCATGTGGGTAAGGTCCTTCAGGAGGGCTGAGATAATGTCTGGACTTGTTGCATAGCTGTAAATAAAGTCCAGGGATTCGCTCTGTTGACTCAATGTGTTAGTCTGAGGTGGATGACGTTCACCAGGATTTCTTAATCATAGTTTATTGACTGAAAATAGAGGCAGATCAAGGTACTAGACCACAGGCCAATCATATGTGATAAACAGCTTCATGAGTCACACTGTTCAATCCCAGAAGCGACACAGGATGTCCTCCATCCTCCAGAGTAGTGAGTAAAGCCTGTCTATGTCACTGACCTAAGGCCATTTTAATACTGGGGAGATATTGAAAACTGAAGATATTTTCATTCATCAAAACACCCCCGGCTGACATTAAAGACAAATATATCGAATGGGAGATCAAACTTCACCGCCTCTCCTCATTCTGTGTAGAAATCAGATTTTTGAAATCACTGCACAAAATTTTATGAAGACTCTTACCCTGAGGAGAGGAAAGCCATGTTCTTTTTTTATTTTATTGTAATTTTCCTGTTTTGTTGTTTTTGTTTTTTTTTCAGTTTTATATAGATCACTGGTCACCTCTAATCTTGTAATGACATAACTGAATAAGTGCCTGTGGGTAAAGGTGTCGGCTGCTCTAACAGGGTAATAGTCCGACATGTGCTCCTGTGCTGCACCTGGACACTAAAAGGTTCAACACTGAAATCACTTAACCGAACCCCAGGAGGAAATGGAAATGTATGATGGCAAATGAAAACTCTGAAAAGGACTTCCTTACTGCTTACAGTAAATAAACAGAAGAATTAATCTTATATTGATCAAGCCCTGTTTTTACACACACATAACACATCTGGAGTAAAATGCAGTTTTTCAGCATTAAACTGAATTTATTATTCATGAGAATTGAACTCATTATGGGAAGGAAACATTTTTCAACATGACAGTTCACATACTATAAAAACACTGTAGTCAATTAAATGTTAAAACTAGACGTGGGTGATATGGCCAAAAAAATGATGTATAGATTTTTTTTTTTTTTTTTTTTTTTTTTAATTGTTACAGATTTACAGTTCTAATGGACTGTTTTACAGCTGTGTAAACTGAACACATAATGTGACTCCAAAAATACTCTTTCTTTTGTAAAACCGCATCCCCCATCAGACTGAAGAAGCACTTTAACAATTAATACAATAAAAGAAGCAAACTGGTCACATTTTGATGTTTAGTTACAAGAGAAAGGTCTCCAGAGAAATTATCTCAATCTTTGTGATTTGGGTGTTTTGTGCAACTTTAAGAAAACAAAACCTTGATTATTCATATTAATCTGATTTTTGTCCAGCCCTACATATAAATAAAACCAAATAGTCCTAGCCACTGAAAAATTAATTAGTAATAAATTAATTTTGTCAAAATTTGAAGATCCATTGTGTTAGATTTAGAGGTGTTTAAGATGATACAAGTGATTATGTTTTCATTTCTGTATAAATCACCTGAAAATAAAAAGTAGAATAGTTTGATATTTTCAGTTTGTTTGTTTTTTTTTTACTTTAAAATGAACCATTTAGATAGATAGATAGATAGATAGATAGATAGACAGACAGACAGACAGACAGACAGACAGACAGACAGACAGACAGACAGATAGATAGATAGATAGATAGATAGATAGATAGATAGATAGACAGACAGACAGACAGACAGACAGACAGACAGACAGACAGACAGACAGATAGATAGATAGATAGATAGATAGATAGATAGATAGATAGATAGATAGATAGATTTATTATTTCTTTTTAAATGTATAAATTACATTTATAGCTACAGAAAGAGTGGTCTGCTGTCTATGGATATTTTTGTCTACATTTAAGCCTCATCCACACAAACAATGCTTCAGGTCTGAGATTTTTAAAGGGGTCATATTTTGTTAAACCTACTTTTATTAGTCTTTGTTACATTTATTTGTGTATTTGGACCCTAATAGTTCATAAAGATTGAATTTGAACCCTCCAGGTGCTTCAAAGCTATCTTTATATTCATTTTGGCAACAATCGGGTGGATTTCTAGAACCTGTTTTAATTCCATCATAATTTGTTATGTCTGTAACTTGTTACATCATGATATGTGCACATATAAGGTCAAGACTTCCGACCAACATTTCTCCAAGTATGAAATAATTTGTCAGCAGCAGCTGTTGTAGTCCATATGAAAATATGTTCAAACTTTGCGTCGATTACCTAAGTTCAGTTGTTGGTTGAACGGGACAGAGCAGTACAGTCAACAACCTGGAGGGGGTGGGGCGTGAAGTGACTCATTTGCATTTAAAGGGCCAGCGCTCAAATCGACCTTTCTGGTGTCATTACTCAGAAATACACTGCAAAAATCTAAATCTTACCAAGTGTATTTTTCTCATTTCTAGTCAAAATATTTAATCACAGTCAAAATAAAATATAATCACCTAAAGAGTAACTTTTCACTGAGCTATAAGAACTTATTTTCAGACAGTAGATCTTGAAAATCTTATTTCAAGAAATCTTACCAAGATCATTTCCACTTGTTCCATCGGCAGATTTTTTTTTTGCTTGAAAAAGCAAAAAAAAAAAAAAAAAAAAAAAAAAAGAATTAAGCAAAAAAAAAAAAAAAATTGTTGACAATAAGTTCTTATATCTCACAAGTTACTCTTTAGGTGATTATGTCTTATTTTGAGTGTGATGAGATATTTTGACTAGAAATGACAAAAATACACTTGGTTTTTTGCAGTATAGGGTTGAAGATGGACCTATGGACTTTAATTAATGAAGAATTCAGACTTAAGCATAGCATTTACAGTTTATGTAGACCATAGGGTGTCATGCGTCGACGTTTATGTTGATTTAGTTTAGGGGTTTTGGTTTTTGTCTCTTCCTGTTTTATTTTGGTGATGGTGGTCACCTTCTTGTTTTGTCTGCACTCTGTCAGTCTTGTCTTTGTCTTCCCTAAGTCCCTCATTGCCTGCACCTGGTGTTCCTCCTGTAATTGCCCACACCTGTTTGTGATCCCTGCCTTCCCTATATATTCTCCCTCTCCCTTTGTCTGGTGTCAGTGTGTCGTTTCTGTTTCCCTGTGAAGCGCTCCTTGTGCTAAGTATCTTGAATCTTGTTCCACGTGTTTTGTACATCAGGTTTTTAGTTTAATATAGAGTATGTTGTGCTTCCTCCCTTTGTTCATCTATTTTTGTATTTTCTTTGTTAAAATAAATCCCTTTGACCACTGAACCTTGAGTGTCTCGTGCATTTGGGTCCACACCGAGTGTCGTGCCGTAACACAGGGAAATGTTTTGGAAAAAAAAAAAGCAAAATATCAGTCCTTTAAAAGATTTTTACACCTGTAGTTTGTGTATGTCCATTTGGAGAGAGAAAACAGAGAGAATGGAAATCAATGTAGTGAAGCTGCACCTGAAACATCAAACCCAGCTGCATAAACCAGTGCATGACCTGCAGCAGATGGAGGTCAGCACAGATACCTTTGGGAGATGGACCTGAGTGCTGTTATGGACAATTCCATATCATGTAAAGAATACACTTCCACAACACAAACTAACACCGTCATGACAGATGAAAGCCTCTGCATCTGCAGTAGCTCAGAACCAGAGCAGATTTCCTCTTCTTTCCATTTTATAACACTGATGGCATCCAGTATTAAAATAAAACACTGTCATCTACTAGTCTGTGTATGAATCTGATTTAATATTGCTTTAACCTAAAAGCACAAAATGGACAAAACACATTTTTTCGTATTTTTAGTGTCCACAACCAGCAACATCATATCATTCTGAGCACAGTAACTTGATTTGGGAATTGGTTTCATTTTTTCATATCAGACCTGTTCTTAGTGTGATTATAGCGCTGCCAATGCTGACACTGAAATCAAAACCACTTTACCCCAAATAACTGCAAGGAATTGGAACATTTTAGTCCATGTAATCTAAGAAGGTGAGGGGGTCTGCAATTTCAGATTGTTCAGGTATTAACGTGAGAAAAAGTGAAATTGGTCTCACTGTAAAACGTTAAAAAAAGAAAAGAAAGAAAGAAAGAAAGAAGGAAAACTAAATTGTTTCTAACTTGTGTGGGAAGAAAAATAAAATAAAAAAAACATTATCTAAACTTGTTAATTAACAAATTATTAAGATTAAGTTGTATTTATTTCATTCTAAAACCATTAAGATACACAATGATAAGATTTTTTTTTTTAGAAGTACAACCATTCAAAGACAAAGCTTTTTACTCTCACTGAATTTTGCAGAGCATATCCAATTTATACGAACAAAAACAGTGTGAAGGTTCAACAAAAACACTGTCTAATTTTTTTAACCTCAAGCATGTATTAAATACTTATACTTTGTTGCATTCCACACACATATCAAGCAATATTTTCCACTTGCATATGCATATAAATTGAAGGTCCCACAGTGTGTGAACCATTATTCATGTCTTTTTTTTTTTCTTTTTATTTTGGCTATGACAAAAGCATTTCAAGGATATATTAGTTGTGACAGTTTTAGGGCAGGTAGATGGTTAATGAGAGGATGGAAGAGAAAGTGGAACATTATGCATGTGTGCATCTGTGTTTGTATCTGTGTCTCCAGGTTAGTTTTAGGCGTTATATTAATACAGACACGACATTGGATGATGAAAAATGTGGTTTGACCAGGCTGAGGTTGTCACTGTGCACTGAACATAAATTTGCAGTCGTGCTGCTCTGATGTTCTGCTTTATGTTTTTTTCTTTGTTTATGTGCCAATTGGGACAAAACCAATCATCTTCCCATGCTTTGGCAAATGTTTGTGTCCTGTTCTGCATGTTGTCATGACTAATAGGGTGCTTTTACAAAGGCTCGTGCGCAAATCTGTTTGTGCAGACATGCGTTTGTACAATACAGATTTGCACAGGCGAGCATGACTAGACTGATAGATCTGTTTACAATCACAACAAAGATGTGATCACTATTTTTAGTGGTTATGTGTTTATCATCAAATCCCTCATCAAACATGCTATAATCAGAGCTAATATTTATCTTTCATTTATTTAGTCACTTGCTCCAGATCATGGAACTGATTAGCTTATGTAATAGAACAATTAAGTTTAAAAAGGCTTAGGTGGACTGAGGAGCTCCGCATTACACCGTCCATCAGATTGTACCTACACTTGTAAATGTTAAATTTGTATTAAAAAAAAGAAGATAAGAGGAGGACAAGAGGAGGAGAAGAAGTATCACTGAGTAATTTAAACCCTAGAAGAAGCAGAATAGTCTGAGCCGCAGAATGGAAAAAAAAAAAAGAAGCTCATAGATTATGATCTTTTCAAGAAGCAGTGGCAGGTCCTAAAAGACCAGGGAAAGTCTTTTTTTTTTTTTTTTTTTTTTTTGCTAGACAGCCGGATATTTATCTTTTTACAGCATGTCTGGATCTATGCACAAGTCTCTATGCAGAGAGAGCAAGAGGGGAAATGTGTTTGTGATTTTAAGCAGCCCTGAAATTTCCAGGAAGGCTTTAGGGAAAAAAAAAAGAAAAGATTTCAAAACAATAAAATCAAAGAGAGATACTGACAATGATAATTTATTGAGATTATTTCTATACATATATATGTAAGTGTTTGCAGAGTTTTTTTCGCTGTAAACTGCTCTACAGTGAATAATCTACTGCTCTTAGTTTGATGTATCTATCATATCTACCTCCACACTTTGTTAGAGATGTGCCAGTTATAAACAATCAGTCACCATCAATAACTCAAACACAAAAATGGTGGAAAAAATCCCTCTGCATTATTTGGCCAGTTTCTCATCTTGACAAATGTTAAACTCAGAACACAGCGACAGTTTCTTTGCAAAATAATGTTGCAAAGTGAGAAGTGTTGTGTTGTTTAGGTCAAATGATGAAGAAGTAATTCAAGGAATGAGAATGCAATCAATAAATATGAGCAGAAGACAATTTAGCGTAACAACAGAGTGGCAAATTCAGGGTGTAGCTGCTGCTCAGAAGTTAGGGTTGTTTTTTTCAAGTGAAGGTGACTGACAATTCTGAAATGTGCAAAAAGCAGAAGGAGTGACAACAGAAAGCTGAATCCCACCTCTCTTCATGGGACCTGACTTTGGAAAAAAAAAAATGCAGAGACAAATAATCATTTTTCCTGTTTAAATTCTTCCACCATTTACACATTTGATTTAAAAGATCTGGAACATGGATGAATAAATGACTTTTTTACGAGCCAAGAAAACTGCAGTTCGTGGTGCGGCATGATGTGGAAGCAGCTCAATGGACTCTCTCATTGTACATGACACCAAATCAGCTGCTACCTCTGCACACTTCACCTCATTCTTCAAGACAAAGAAGAAAAAATTAAAAGAGGCCAAAATCATCATGTGTCTGGCTGCGCTGAAGCTACAGAAACAACTTCAGAAACTCTGGAAAGACTGTGGAGAGAGAAAGTTGCAAGATAAGATAAGATAAGATAAGATAAGATAAGATAAGATAAGATAAGATAAGACTTTATTTATCCCACCATGGGGATGTTTCACAGTTAACAGCAGCAACAAACAACAAGCAATCGCTGGGAGAAGGCAGGTAGAAAAACCACACGAGTGACAATGAAAAATATAAAAGAGAAAAATGAAAATATTTAAATATTCTGACAATCTAAGTTTAACACAGTTTTATTACAAACTGTGACTTTCTTGATGATGAAGATTAAACTGATGAACATTATATGTGTAAATGGTGCATAATTGAAACAGGATCAAAAAATTATTTGCCTATCACCACTGGCTGTAATATATATGTATTTAATTTTTTTCTGAAATAAGGTCCAATATAGCACAACTGGAAAAGGTGCAACTTCAGTTCTTATAAGTTTTAAGTTGATGTTAATTGAAGCACAAACATATCACTTCATCATCAATCGATGATAATTCTGTGTAACTATATATTTTTTTCTTTAATCCCAAAATGTCTGTTCTTCAAATGTTATTTTCCTCATCAGATGCCTTTTTGTTGGAGGAGCACATGTACCGGCTTTAAACTAAATCAGAAATTATTCAGTTTCCTCTGTGTTTCCCCCAGATAAGGTGCAATACTTAAAGTGTCTGAAACCAGTCAACCTGATTTCACTGACCTGTAAAACATGGTGCTTTGAGGTCATAGGGAGATATGACACAATACTCTGAGATAATTTTTTTGTTTATTCAGTGTTCCTTTTTCCTTCATTGGCGTATCCTGTGCAAATACATTAAACCTGACAGCATCGACACTAAGTACACACACAGATTAATTGTTTTGTCCTAATACAGGTCAACTGTATATGTGTCACATGTATGGAGCACACCTAGAGGAACAAATGCATATGCACAAACCATAGCTTATACGTAATCAGATGATGGAGGAACAGTTATGTATGTCAATGTTCTCCTAGTAGTTTGTGATTTGACTGTCACCATGTTGCCTGTTTGGAGACAGAACTGACCATATTTGGACAAAAAGGGGTGGAGTTGCATTAGAACAAAGGGTCAGAGGTGAGCTAAAGCAAAACTCCAACATTTTACAGTGTTGCTAATGTGACCTAGTAACCTAACTATAGTTGAAGTGTCTGTATGGAAAACAATACATTTTATTAATTAGCCCTATCGGCCCACCCGCGGGCCTAAAAAATTATATTGATATTCATCTATAAAAATATAATAAATCAGGACAATGGATGTTTTTTTCAACTTTTGCTCAAAGTTTAGACCCTAATGTTAATAAAAGTACATCAAAAGTGTATTTTGGTGCAAACTTTAATGTTCAAAGATGATTTTTAATCTTTGTGGGGTGAAATATACGCTATTAAAAATCTCCAACACGAACAATTAATTTATGCCTATCATCGTCAATCCAGCCAAAAAAAAAAACAGGTGAGGATAAAAAATTCTATTTTCTCTTTTAGTTTGTTACAGTTTACTCAGGCATAGTAATAGATACAATATTTTAGACAATGGCAATAGATTCTGTGAGGTCTCTAAATGTCCATAGACACCAAGAACATCCATATGAACCTTATTATTGTGAAGTAATTCTTCATTTACATTGGGTATGTCTTTTTAGGTGTTTTTCCCCTGAAAATATGGTCATGGTTAAAGAGGGTAAATTAACCAAAGCTCTGTAGGAAAAGGAGCTGTCAGTCAAAGCCCAGTTCTACAGACATCCTAATTATTTGACTATATGATCTGAGATATTACTAATAGAGAAAACAAAAATTAAAGATGAACCAGAAAATTTATTCAAGTCTCCAAATAAAACAAATAAGAACGGAATAACTCCTGGAAAAAAAAATAGAATAAAAAAATTGGGGGAATACATTCAGTGTAACTGGGATCCAGGGCTTTTTGGAGCAACATTATAATTAATGATACTTCCAACTGGCCTCATTTTGGAAGCTTACTTTTTCATTCATTCATTCATTCATTCATTTTCTGAACCCGCTTTATCCTCACTATGGTCACGGGGGTCGCTTGGAGCCTATCCCAGCTACTTACGGGCGAAGGCGAGGTACACCCTGGACATTTCACCAGTTCATCACAGGGCTGACATATAGAGACAAACAATCACTCTCACATTCACACCTATGGGCAATTTAGATTAATCAATTAACCTGTCAGTGCATGTCTTTGGATGGTGGGAGAAAGCCGGAGTTCCCGGACAGAACCGACGCAGACACGGGGAGAACATGCAAACTCCACACAGAAAGGTCCCACCCCCCATCGACTGGTGTTGGAATCAAAAGCTTACTTTTTGACACATACAAATACATACGACATAAAGAAAGTGATAGTAACCTGCAGCTCTCAAATCTTAACCTTTAAGTCTCAAGCAAGCCAAGTTTCTGTGGAGAAAATCAGACAAGTCCAGTTGAGTCACTGCTAAAAGCAAAAGAAAAAACATAACGTACACACACTTGAAAACCCTCGGCCTGACTTACCAGGTGCACTACTGCCCCCAGTGGCCTGACTTATCAGTGCATGGCAAAGTATTTTGACAGACGGATGGATGGATGGACGGATGGATGGACGACCAACTCATGACAACACCCTACGGCCAGTGTGGCTGAGGGTAACAGGTCAGGTCATTGTTCAGGTTCAGTGGCAAGTGAAGTCATATGAGCCTCTGATGATCTAGACCAGTGATTCTCAACTGGTGAGCTGCGACACAAAGTGGGTTGCAATCGCATTTTCAGTGGGTTGTAGGCCTTTAGCTTGGGCAAAAAAATAATGTGCTTTATTATTTATAGAGTGGAGCACTGTCCATTCACACTCTTCAACAATAGGTGGCAGTAATGCAGTGTAATGCTAATTAACACCAGACATTTAACAGCATAAAAGAAGACCCAAAAATGTCTATTAACTCAGGTATGACGCCTACTACAACAGATATAGTTTTACCTACACTGAGGACAAAAACCTCAGTATGTGTAATTCTTAAATAAGTGACTGACGCATGAAGGACACAATTTTGATATCGGTTAAAATTTACCTAATTTAGTGTTAAAGGGAATATTTCCATATTTAGCATCACTACCTGCTGGTCAGTTTGGTTTATCATTAAACCTGTCTTCTCTTTTGGCGTACTGTGATATTCTGTACTATCTCAGGTTCAAAACAGTCCATCTTTTCACAAAACAAATTTGGGAAGTTTAACTTTTATCAGTTTGGGTTACGGCTTGTCATTGAGGGGGGATAGTGGGTCCTGAAGCCAGACCAGTTCAGAACCACTGATCTATACTACATGAAAAGTCGGATGATATCTGACTTCTACCAGAACTGTATTTTGTACCTGAATTACTGTAGATAAGAAATTCAAACTATGATTTGTGCAATGTCACAAAGCCACAGTTTTAATCCCATAACTGCAGTAATTCAGGCACATCCTCACACAGTCACTGGTTATCATATACTTTAAAACAGGGGTCTCAAACTCATTTTCTTTCAGGGGCCACTTTCAGCCCGATTTGATCTCAAGAGGGCCTGACCAGTAAAATAATAATATGATAACCTATAAATAATGACAACTCCAAATTCTTGTCTTTGTTTTAGTGCAAAAAAACCCCATTAAATACTGAAAATACTTACTTTTATAAACTATCCAAACAAAAAAGATATGAATAACCTGAAAAAAACTGAAATTTCTTAGGAAAAATAAGTGCAATTTTAACGATATTATGCCTCAACTTATCATTTCTACATGTGCGTTATGGATCGGATCTACAAAGACACTAAACACTTAGTAACAGACAGAAAATTGTTAAAATCATGCTTAATTTTCCTCAGACATTTCAGGTTGTTCATATTTGTTCAGGTTATTCACATTTTATTGTTACAGGATAGTTTGTAAATGTCAATATTTTCATTATTTTATTTTATTTTTTGCACTAAAACAAAGAAAAAAATTTGAAGTTGTTCAAGATTTTTTGGCTTAATTCAAGATTTTTTCACTTAATTGAAGATTTTCTTTTGCTTAATTCAAGAATTTTTCCTTAATTCAAGCAAAAATTATTTTTTTTGGTTAATTCAATTCAAGACTGTGGAATTTTATCACTTTGCAAATTCATCCTGTATACTCTCAAAAATCGAGGTACAAGAACAGAACATTTATGTACCTATAAGTACATTTTTTAAGACTGTTCTCTCAAAAGTACAATATTGGTCTTTAGGAGGCCAGAATTGCACCTTTAGACTATGAAAAAGGGTCAAAAGTTATGTAAAGTACAAATGTGTACTATAAGGTACCCTGCAGCATTAAAAAATGTGTGTAGACCATGAGAATAGGCTATAGGCGAGGATAACTTAACAGTAGGCCTAATTATAGTTCAAACATTAGGCTTAGCACATTATTTGTTATATATCATACTGTAATTACTCTATATTATATTTAATAATAATTTGTGTTTTAATTTAATAGTCCAGTTAGCTCAATGATAATAGCCTAATAATTTATTTAGCTTATTCGAACCTCTGATTATTGCCATAATCTCTGTTTTATCAAGTTTTCATTCACACCTCCATGTCTTGATGTCGTAGCTTGCCTATGCGTTTTTTTTTGTTTTTTTTTCTCAATTAGGCCACCGGTTCAAACTTTAAGCCCTTTAGCCCTATCCGCCTATCCGTGGGCCAAAAAAATTATATTAATATTCATCTACTAAAAAAATATAATAAATCAGGACAATGGATGTTTTTTTCAACTTTTGCTCAATGTTTAGACCCTAATGTTAATAAAAGTACATCAAAAGTGTATTTTAGTGCAAACTTTAATGTTCAAACATGATTTTTAATCTTTGTGGGGTGAAATATATGCTATTAAAAATCTCCGACACGAACAATTAATTTATGCATATCATCGTCAATCCATTCGAAAAAAAACAGGTGAGGACAAAAAAATTCAAATTTCTCTTTTAGTTTGTTACAGTTTACTCAGGCA
The DNA here is from genome assembly GCF_902148855.1 of Sphaeramia orbicularis. NCBI lineage: Eukaryota > Metazoa > Chordata > Actinopteri > Kurtiformes > Apogonidae > Sphaeramia > Sphaeramia orbicularis. Next base: position 44,961,702 of record NC_043962.1, on the reverse strand, counting down.
TAGTAATAGATACAATATTTTTGACAATGGGAATAGATTCTGTGAGGTTTCTAAATGTCCATAGACACCAAGAACATCCATATGAACCTTATTATTGTGGAGTAATTCTTCATTTACTTTGGGCATGTCTTTTTAGGCATTTTTCCCCTGAAAATACGGTCAGGGTTAAACAAGTTAAACATCATGGCATTATCAACTATACGAGAGTGTTCTTTCTATGTAAAATACTTAAGGTACAAAAATGGACCGTTTCGAAAGGGTACAGAAATGTCTCTCAAAAAAGTACACGCCCAGTGACAAGCATTTGTACCCTTTTAAGTACAAGCTGGTACCTCTATTTTTGAGAGCGTGGGCCAGATTGGAACCTTTGGCGGGCCGCATGTTTGAGACCCCTGCTTTAAAAGAATATAAGTTTACACAGGGAACCGTATGTTTGCTTCATTAAAAACAGTAATTTCCTTCAGCTGACAGATTCCATTGTACTTGTTGTAGACTTACATGAGCAAATCACTGAACTGGTTTCCTTAAGGTTGTATCTTCTGTTATGAGTTTCTGTTGGACTCCTTTGAGATCATGAAGCCACGCTCCTCTGGGCTTATTAACAAGCCTCATGAGATGTGTGGTGCGGTGCTGTGTTGAACAAATAAATATAGCATGACTTGACTTTGACTATAGCCAGATCCTGCTTATAAGCTGGAGGAAGTCTGGACCAACTTTGTGGAGTCTCTGCACCTGGAGGACATTTATTTAAGTCACAGTCTTAAACTAATGGTCAATGTAAACTTGGCTCGAAGCTGTTGTTGGATAAGTTGTACAGCTTAAGGATACGCATTAACCTGCAGCCATGTGACATTTGTATATGTCTGTGTAGTCATGTTAGAGACTAATGACTGCTGATTTCACACAGTCTATATACAGTCTATATATGCACAGTATATGGACTAATATATGTCAAATAAAACACCTAACCCATCACCCAACCTTTTATGATAATAATAACATACTACATACCCACATTCATTCATTCATTTTCTGAACCCGCTTTATCCTCACTAGGGTCACAGGGGTCGCTTGGAGCCTATCCCAGCTACATAGGGGCGAAGGCGGGGTACATCCTGGACAAGTCACCAGTTCATCGCAGGGCTGAACATATAGAGACAAACAATCGCTCTCACATTCACACCTGTGGGCAATTTAGATGAACCAATTAACCTATCAGTGCATGTCTTTGGATGGTGGGAGGAAGCTGGAGTACCCGGAGAGAAGCCACGCAGAAACGGGGAGAACATGCAAACTCCACACAGAAAGGTCCCACCCCCCGTCGACTGGTGTTGGAATCGAACCCGGGACCTTCTCGCTGTGAGGCACGAGTGCTAACCACTGCACCACCGTGTCACCCTAAATAAATGCAACCTACTTTACTTCAATATAATTTATGGAAAAAGCATATCATTTACATTTTCCTTTTTTGTAACTTCATGTCTAGTCGACAATTTATGGTAAAATCGATTCTGATGAGATTTTTGTAGGTGTTTCTGTGAATAAAAGCCACTAAAATTTAGCAAATTTTGTAAAAAAAAAAAAAAAAAATTGCAAAATTGGCAACACTGATTCTGTTTGCTGGCTACATTTTCAATACTTATACCATACATTATTAACAGTGCATAAATACATAGAGAATATACTTAAGTCTAATAATTACCTCCGCCAAGGAGGTTATGTTTTTGCCAGGGTTTGTTTGTTTGTTTGTTTGTCTGTTTGTTTGTTTGTTTGTTTGTTTGTCTGTCCATTAGTGTGCAACATAACTCAAAAAGTTATGGACAGATTTGGATGAAATTTTCAGGGTTTGTTGGAAATGGGATAAGGAAGAAATGATTAAAATTTTGGTGGTGATCGGGGGTGGGGGGGCCCACGGGGGGGGGGGGGGCACTGATCAGCCTTGGCGGAGGTCTGCGCTCTCCGAGTGCTTCTAGTTTGTTTGTTTGTTTGTCTGTCCGTTAGTGTGCAACATAACTCAAAAAGTTATGGACAGATTTGGATGAAATTTTCAGGGTTTGTTGGAAATGGGATAAGGAAGAAATGATTAAATTTTGGTGGTGATCGGGGGTGGGGGGGCCCACGGGGGGGCGCACTGATCAGCCTTGGCGGAGGTCTGCGCTCTCCGAGTGCTTCTAGTTTAGATTGGGATCTAAAATTACAATGTTAGAGTTGTTTGCTTGTTAAAACTAGTTGAGGAGCGCTGTTCACACAACTCTGCTGGTTTCAGTCATGATCTAAAACATGAGTGATGCCTCTTGATGAGTGGTTGGACGTGCACATTTTCCTCCTGTCTAACCTGAATGATCTGCATACCCACAATACACCAAAATAAATCAATCTTTACATGTTAGGTTAATCAAATATAATCATCTCAGTGTTCGCAGGTTGTGTTTTTGTAATAATTCGAGACATTTCTGAGGCGTCACGAATATATTTGCATTTTTGTCTCGCAGAGTGCAATTTCCTCTTCTGATAAAAAGATACATCAAATCAATATCTTTGCAATTTATGTGGTTTTATTATCTGATATAAATAGTATTAAGAAAGCAAATCGACAAAAAAAACAAGTACAAAACATGTCCTGAATTAGTTAGGAGTGGATTCCTAACCAGACTAATTTATCTGATCAATTTTTGAACATTAACATGTATTAGCATCCATGAGATTTATCAGTGAACAATAAAGTGTATAAACTCCTTCAATTCAGCTCTATAAATACAGTAATATGTCGTCTAAGTATGTGAGTTATATATTCGGATGATGCACAGGGGACATCAAATGCTTCGTGAGATCTCTGAGGACTGAGCGAAAAAAAACAAAAAAAACAGTCTTGATTTATTTAGTCTAGCCATCAAATACTCACACATATTAAACATATCTCACAACCTTAATACAAACTGCATATTCCTTGTTTTTAGTGTTTTTTTGCCAATATTTGAATGTGGAGTTTCAGTCTTTAAGGAAAAGTGACTCCACATCATCCACCTAATCAGATTGGATGTGATCCCTTCAAGAAATCTCATTAATGTCTCTCAAATATTCCTTCAACGGCGCCATTACGTCTTGTCTAAATTGTCAACATAAGTTACTTGGGAAAATAATTATTTGCATAGAGACACCGGTTTTCTGCAGACACTGTGGCAACAAAGTTACATGTAGTATTGTTGTACAGATTAAAAGCTGTTATTTATTAGAAAAAAGGTAATCAAATGTACTGAACTCAGTTTAACCCTTAAGGATCCAAATGACCACTGGAAAAATCAAAATAATTTATTTCTGTAAAATGTTTAATAACTTTTGATCCACGAATCCTATCAATATATGTAAATAATTGGTGTAAAATACAGTTTGTCGTCTTTTCATTGTCATCAGATATGACCCATTCTGATGTTCAGAGGCTTTGTAGTGAACGTGGCAACACCGTCATCTTCTACAACATTGATTCACCAGTAAAACCCATGGAGTTCAGTAAATGTCAGCAGTTGTAGACACTTCTTTTGAGATTCAGTAATTGATATCTTTGCTGAAAAAGTCACTTTTTCTTAAGTTTATTCTGTTTCTAATACAATAACCCTCAACTTTAATCGGATCTTTTATGAAAATCTACATGATCAGTATATTAATATATGGGAAAATACCTGATTTGTACAGGAAAAAATGCAAAATATCGTGGATAATAGTATAATAAGTGGTGATAACTCACTTAAGAAAGAATAAATTGTGGAAAAAAAATAATGTGCAAATAGCCACAAAAGTAGCACTGAGTCTTTATGGGTTAAATGTTAAATATTGACTGTTTTCATTTTACAAGAAAAGTACACAATATTGTTACCACTGACATGTGAAGTGTTAGTAATATTGATTATTTGGTTACAATGGCACATTTAACCCAAAGACCCAAACATCCACCGGTGACCATAACTCATTTACTGATCTGAACTGTTTAATACCTGTTGATCCACTAATCCTATCAATACATGTAAATAATTGGTGTAAAATACAGTTTTTCGTCTTTTCATGGTCATCAGATATGACCCATTTGGACGTTCAGAGGCTCCGTAGTGAATGTGGAAACACTGTCATCTTCTACAACATTGATTCACCAGTAAAACCCATGGAGTTGGATCAACGACAGTGGATGGAGACACTTAGTTTTAGTTCAGTTAATGATAGATTTTTACTGAAACAGTCACTTTTTATTCAGTTTTTGATATACTAACCGTCAACTTTAATCTGAACATCTACATGATCAATAAATTAAATATAGGATAAAACCTAATTTTCACTTAAAAATGCAAAGTACAGAGCATATTATAATTGAATGAATGGTGATGAATCACTGAAGAAAGGTTAAAAATAGAGAAATATCCATATGGGAACAGCCACAAAAGTAACACTGTCTTTATGGGTTAAGCAAGTGGCATATATTAGGCAGGAAGGGAACACTTAGTCTGTATTGTTAAAGCAGCAAAATGGGCAGTATAACAATCTGAGTTCCTGGTCTGAAGTGGTTGGTACCAAAAGTGGTCTAATGAAGGACAACCTAATTCATTGTTCAAAAAATGTAAATGGTTACAAAAGTATTAAGAATCATTTTGTTGCCACAGATTCCTCAAAAACAACTGTCACTGCTCCTGAAATTTACAAAATTTACATAAATTGTATAAATAGACAAAAATATTGAGACACATCATACCTACAGCTTGTGCCCATTCCTGTAGATTTTAAATATTTACTAAAATAATTATCAGAATAATAATGTTCCAAGTAATTATCATTATAAATGTCAAATATTTATTTATGTTGTACAATTAAAGGTTTCCTGAGTGAGAGGTGAAGAAACCACATGGTTACGTGTAATTTAAACTGATTATTTATGGTTAGAACATTGCAAATATTTAAGAAATGTGGAGAGAGAATGAAATGAAATAAAATAAGAAAATAAATAACTCTGAAAGATTGTGTAAGCATATATGACAAAGACAAAATAAAATGTTTATTTATTGCAGTTTAAAATTATATTATGACATTTAACATTGTCATTTTGTAGAAATAAAGAATTCAGTCAATTCCAATATAAATCCATTGTCCATTTAGTGTAAATTATCACAGTTTACAGAAACAAGTTTGTAATCATCACTAAAAGTAAAACTTAAAATGATTGAACATATTGTCCCTGCTGGGCAGAAACCTCTTATGTCCAAAACACTTTTTTTTTTTCAGGAAACTAAAAAAACAATGTATATTCTAAATAAATGAATGAAGTTCAAGCCCTTTTCAACACTTTTCATTGGTTAAATATTTCTAAAACTGTCAGGGCAATGTGAAGACTGGTTAATAGGATCGTTTTATGACAAAAAAAGACCAAAAATAGACGTTACAAGGTTTCCACCTGACAGTGATGATATGTGACTTTAAAACTAGTCAAATTAAGCAAATTTGTCCCTCATTCATTATTAAAGTATTTTTAAAGACTTTTTCTACTGAAATTATTCAACCTAATCAATAAAAATATTCTTTTTTTTTTTTTTTTTTTTTTACTTCCTTGAGTAAATTTTATTTTATTTATTCATTTAGTTTTCATTTGTTACATTTTTGTCTTCATAGAAAGGTAAAAGGTAGACAAACAAAATATAGGTTTACTGTTGTTTAACAGACACTTTTTAAAGGATCTTCTCTACTTCAGATTTAGGAAAAAATATTCAACAGTTCAGTACTCCGTGATTAAAAAAAAGAGTTGTAAATGTACACAGTGAAACATAATATTTACAGTGTGTACTGTGTTTCATGGGGAAAGTTCAAAGTACTATCCATTTGAACATGAAGTAAATCACTAATTTATTTCATAGATTTAAAGCATTTATATTTCGGTGCTGACATTTCAGGGAATATCTGAACCTGGCTGCGTTTCATCTCAGCCAAACATGACCTTTTTCCTCATAAATACCAATGTTTCCTTGATGTCAAGCCAAAGAAACATCTCGTATCAGTAAAATACATCCAGCATGCTTCAGTGAATGAACATACAGCTGTATAAATTTATAGCAAAATATTACCTTTAGCAAAGTTATTGGAGGTTTAGGTACAGGCATGCGGCTGACCAGCTTTGACTGCCATCATATAACATAAGATAATAAAAAATTTAACCTTTTCTAAAAAATGTTTTTGACAGCTCCTATCTCATATCCAGTGAGGGTGTTAATCATCGAGTAAGAACATCATAACTGGGGTGAGCTGTGAGAAGGTGTAAGTATTTTGGTATTAGTCTTATCACATATTTTTTTCATTGTTACACTTTGTCTTTATTTCAGAGGGCATCTGTCAGACAATGATGAGGTTCAAGCCTCTCATATGATCTCCTTTGTTGCAATAAAACTGTGTTGTGGCAGAACGTGTCATCATTTGTCCCTATTTGTACCTTTATTAAAACTATTAGCTGTGTGATAAAAGCTTTTAAACATCGCTTGACAGTCTCATTTAGAGGTCTAGAGAAAATAATCTGTTGTTTCAAAAGTTTAAAGAGAAAGAAAGGGCAAAAAAAAACAAAAAGGAAAGAAATGAACCGTTGATTTTTCAAGGAACTTTTTTATCTCCTTTGAGATTCAGTGAACCATCCTGTGACTGTCTAGGCTTATCTTGGGGGCCTCTGTGGGGCCATGATGTCGATGAACCACTGATCCAGAAAGGCCTGCTGCTGTTCAGCTGACACTCACCCAGCTATGGCTCTCTGCAGGATCCAATAATCACATTAACAATCAAATTATAGTCTAATTAAGGGGTATATCCTTTATCTTGCGGGTAAGTCTGCCACAATATTATTGCATAATCATTATATTGGAAACATTTGATATAATCTTCATCATTCACTTCTATAAAAACAGCTGAGTTAAACTAATGGAAATAATGTTTTATAGAATAGAATAGAATAGAATAGAATAGAATAGAATAGAATAGAATAGAATTTATTTGCCATTTGCACAGATACATCGAAGTTTAGGTACATTGGAATTCTTGTGCATTTCCCTGAGTCACAGAATCCAAAAACAAGACATGAACAAAAACAGAAATAAAACATCAACACAGCTGAAACATATAAAAACAGTTATTGCACAGACACAAATACACACTTGTAAAAGAGAGTACTATTCATTACTTACCCGTTGTTGCCATAATTTGACTGGCTCTCCTTTTACATCATCTCATTCTCTACCTCATTCTTTTAGTATTTGGTATATACTGGATTCAATAAAGACATACTGGTTTAGCAGTTTAAGCACAGTGTAAATGTATTATAACCTTAGTGAAGGGAAGCCACAATCTGAGCTGTCAAACACTTGAAGCTGTAGAAGTTTTTAAGTGGCAACTTTTAAATGAGGTTTCCTACTCAACTAACCTTTCCCAAGCAATTTATGACTATATTATCCACTGCATTTTTAATTTTTTCAGTGAAAATCAGGTATGTTCCTATATTTAATTCACTTATTATGTAGATGTTCATTAAAGGTCAAAGCAAAGTAAAAGGTTATTATATCAAAAGGGAGAAAACTGAAGAAAAAGTTACTTTTTCAGCAAAATATATTATTAAGTGAACATAAAAGAAAGTGTTTGGAACTCCTCTTATGCCAAACTTATTTTGCAGAGGTGACAGTGTTTCTACATCCACTTGTGAGACTCTAAACATTAAAAAAAAAAAAAAAATTGATGCTGAAAAGCTGAGAAACTGCCTTTTTACCTGAGTTATTTAAATATATTATTGTAATGTATATATCATTACTATTTTAGTATACTATCACTATTACCATTATTTAGGGCGGCATGGTGGTGCAATGATTAGAGCTGTCACCTCACAGTAAGAAGGTCCTGGGTTTCATTTCTGTGTGGAGTTTGCATGTGTCTGGGTGGGTTCTCTCCGGGTTCTCTCTCCAGCTTCCTCCCACAGTCCAAAGACATGCACCACCGAAGGTCAGTCTGAGTCACCCCTAGGTGTGAATGTGAGAGTGAATGGTTGTTTGTGTATGTGTCAGCCCTGTGATGAACCGGCATCACGTCCAAGGTGTTCACTCATTGGTTACCGAGTTAGCCAACCCTGCGACCCTGTTGAAGACTTAATGAATGAATGACTGTGTTATTATCAGTGGTTCAAAAGTTCACATCTCAGATCAGAAAATGTTTTTAGATGCTAGTGGTAGTTTAGGTCTTTTAGGGTTAAATGGAGTCCTAGTCATTGAATAAATAATTATTTTATGGAAACTGTGCATTCCAAAACAATCAGATGACCTCTGTGATGATCTTTAAGATCATATCCATAGACTAGCAAATTACGATGCCACCTGATAAGATCTAATATCAAAGCGTACCTGTACTGGTGCTTACGGCATTAACTGAACGCACTATGCTAGACCTTTTCATTACATAAATTACGCTCATGGGCAGAACCTATGGGAGCAGCCATTGCCGACCATAAGTGACGTACCTGTGGTTGTTTCTGGGTGATGAGTACAAGTAAACAAGTGGCAGTCAGTGAGCGAGATTGAGTGGAAAGCATGTGTTTGTGCCTATTGTTTGTGCAGCTGTAAGGTGTGCATTTCATTGTCCTGGGGATGTGACCCATTGGCCGAAAATGTGTCATCTTAGACTGATGGACTGGTCACTGACCTGGTGCGCAGACACCATAGTACAGGTAATCGGACAATACTGTGAGGTTTTATCACTACCGGTGCTGGAACAGCCCCTGAAGGAGGCAACAGGTCTCTGACCATGCCTGACTGACAGAGCAGTGACTTAGTACTGACAGCCATAGGTTAAAATAGGGCCAGAGTGCACCAGAGCTCAGCTCCACCTCCTTAGGTCCACAACAAACCCCACCAGAGCTCAGCTCCCTCTCCCTCAGTGTAAAACAACCCTCTACTATTTCTGTTATTCACTTTCATCTCCTGATAAACAAAATAAACTATGAAGTTGAATAAGTGGAAGATGACCCAAAGACACACCCAAATCGGCCACATGGGATGGTCAGTCAGTGCATTTTATGATTCTAGTGTCTCAGTACGCCAACGTCAATGCATCACTTATCTAAAACATGCAGTGGCGACTTATCAATAGAGGGCACTAGGGCACCACCCCATCTGTCTCACATGAACAAGAAGGGGATAGGAATCATAAAACTAATTTTACAAAAACATTAATTATTAAATAAATGAGCTCTACATGATACTGCATGGGAGAATCATGTATAATCTGCATTCAAGTGCAGTTATAAAATGTTTTCAGTAGTTTACTGAGCAGTCAAGTGATGTGTTTCCTGTTTTGGGTGGTAAAATCTGCGCTTGAGACTTTCATAATGAGATCTATCACAATAGACTCTCATCTAGAATAGCATCTGTGCAGTCGATCTCCATAAATACAAGAAGTAGGAGAGCCTCAGGACACAGAAATTTGTGTCCAAGCACAACCCACAGAAGTAAACATCACATCAGAAATAATCAAGACCTTCCTCAGAAGTAGAATCAGTGATTAGGTCTGAAGGTAATACTATTAATTTTTGTACATGCAGCGAATGGCTCAGTGGTTAGCACTGCTGACTTTGATGCAGGAGACCGGGTTTTGGATCCTGGTATAAGTGGTAACACCAACATTTGTTAGCCCTAATGTTGATTTTTTTTTTTTTTTTTTTAACGCCTTCTACCTTCAGCCCTGGTCTAAATACACTGGCCATACTATCAGTGGAAAAGACACTTGTCAGGGACATGCCTGACTTTAACAATAGAGTTATTTTGAGACCATGGTGGAGAAGAGGACGCTCAAGAAACTGTTATCCATCATGGACATAGACGAGCACCCTCTCCACCACACACTGGACAGACAGCAAAGCACCTTCTGTAACAGACTATTACAGCTCCACTGTTGAACAGACAGATACAGGAAATCTTTCCTTTCACATGCAATTTCATTGTACAATAAACTCACCTCTGCCTGATGTTTAAACCTGGTCATAAACATATTTCTACTATGCACTTCACTGTTCATTCTACTGAACAACTCCATTTTACTTTGTGCATTACAGTTTTCTTACTGTTTTTCTAGAATTTCTGTTTTTCAGACTTGTAATGTATTATGTATAGTGTGTTTGCTCTTATATTTTATGTTGATCTCATATTCTATTTTTGCTGTCTGTCATGCTGCTGCACAACAGTGTCCCAGTTTGGGGTCAATAATGTCTGTCTGCCTGTCTGTCTGTGATGGAAAAATGTGTATGTGTGAAGGATAGACAGGTGACATTTACTTATAAAAATACATGACTGAAAACACATACTACGTATTTTTATTTTACTTTAAATGAGTGTTTTAGAATAGTGGTGCATCTGCTTTGGCATATCTTAATGGTGATATGTGGTTATAGTACATCCGAAAAATGACTTGCTTACTCCGACCAAAAAATAATTTCACCAGCCGCCACTGAAACCACTTGACCTATTCTAAGCACATTCTAGAATTCTAGAGTCTACAGTAGGTTGCCCACTTTTTCAGCTTGTGAGCAGCTTTTAAAAAGACCAAGACAAAATAATCTACCACCATTCTAAATGAATACATTTATCAGCGGATAGCTCATTATGTTCTATTACTACCATTTATGTCAATGGTTGGATAGTTGAGTAGGTAACACTACTGACTGGGATTGGAATCACTCTACGAGCAAAAGCCAACCAATTCAACGTATTTTCTAGACAATAAGCCGCTACTTTTTTCTCACGCTTGAAACCCTGCGACTTATACAATGATGTGGCTCGAGTATAGATTTTTACGGGCTAATGGCCTTCAGGGGGCGCTCTAGCAGGAAGCGCAAAAGCAAGACAGACAGGTGGAAGAGGTGATGAAGAGGAGAAGGTTTAAGCTTAACTTAATAATCATTTTGCGTGTCATGCACAAACCCTCATCATAGAAAACACATGAAGAAATGCATATGATGCAGCTTTTAAGTTAAAAACAATCGATGTGTCTGTCTAAGAAGGAAATAGAGCTGCAGCATGGAAGTGCCATTGAGAGACAACAGAAGAGAGACGTAGAAGGTGTGAGCCTTTCTGAGGATGTTCGACTCTGACACTGAAGAAGACAACTGCAGTGGATTCAATGAGCAGAAGGAAGATGAAGATAGCATCAATGACTTTTCTGGGTTTTTAACCAGCCGTGTTACTGCCGTTTTACTGCCGTGTTACAGGTACTGTTTGGAAAAAAGCAGTTAAGGTATGGAAATAAATATTTAAATAATCTTTCTGTTTACCATATTTCTGTGTAAGTATCTCGTGTTACAACTTGGACGCCTGCGGCTCAGGTGCGGCTTATAGCCCGGAAAGTACGGTACTCATGGGAATTTTGCCTCTTTGTTATTTCCTGTGACATATTTCACTGGTTGAGTGGTTTGTGATTCATGTGCTTTCAAAGGTCAGTCACTGAACAAAAACGCCTGTCAGATTTTCCCACCTGTGCGGTCTACACTTTCAAACAGCGACTGAAGTAATACATAGTGTGGGAAAAATAAAAGTCTGAAATGCTTGGTTTGTCATTATTATTATTATTATTATTATTACTAATCTTCTGAAGATGTCCAGTGTTGATTTGTTGTTTCAACAAGGTGGCTATCTTTTATTTATTTCCCAGTTGTCCATTACTTTGTTCTTTTGTTCAATGTTTTTTTTTCCACTTGTAGGTTTCTTCAAAGATTATGCACAAGAAAAACTCAATAAGTAGCCATTATACCAGTTTAATTTGTCTGTGGCAGGTATAGTGAAGTCTTCATGTACCTTGTGAAGGTTTCGCTTCGGCCATTCTGGAGGTTTTTTCATTTGTTTTTCAAATGTCAGTCATCAAACAAAAACACCTGTCAGATTTTCCCACCTATGCAGTCTCCATTTTCAAACAGCGACTGGTATGAGTGAAAGCTAAACCAATTTACCCATGCTAATTTTAGTTCATTTTTACAGGTTGGATTAGCTATACACTGTATTCTGACAATCTGAAGTTGAACTGTATGAGGGATAGATTACTGTTCAGTGTAGCTGCTGTACTGCGTTTTATCTTCTCCATGTAATGTGCAAATAAATAACTTGTTATTGTTGCATGATAAAATCAAAATGATAGTAAATTGAAAAGTATTAACATCCTTCTTGCTTAGATAACTATTCAATCACATAGCCTACACATTATACCCCCCCCAAATTTTTTTTTTACATAAGCAATACAGACAATGTGATATAATACAATAATATGATAATACAATATTATGTAAATGCTCATGAAAAAAGATGACCATAGACTGTAGGCTGCACAAGGGCTCCCCCTCCTCACAAAAACCAATTTAACTGCTGCTGACAACAGGCTATAACATAAGTTACCTGACGGAACCACTAGTATTAGTGTAGTGAATTATTATTCACTACAGGTACCCTTTAATTAGTGCTGCGTTTCCACTACGTGGTACCGGCTCGGCTCGACTCATCTCGACTCGGCCTTTTTGCGTTTCCATTACGAATAAGGACCTGGAATCTGGTACCCGGTACTAGTTTTTTGGTATCACCTCCACCGAGGTTCCAAGACGAGTTCCAGATACTAAAACGTGACGTGTGAACACTGCAGACCACTGATTGGTCAAAGAGTTGTCTCTGTGACCCGCCATTTTACAAAAAACAGATGCGGAAGTTTACAGTAAATATAGCGGTAGGTTAATCCACATGATGACATCCCACAAAACTACACCACAGTCAGTCCAGATTCAGTCTTTGGTGGCCGATGTAAAAATTCAGCATGAGTTTGACAAGACAACACGCAACGAGCAAGTTTATCAGCAACTCTCTGAGCAGACGACACAGAAGTAATGCGCCGCATCGCTATGACGTCCACGTACTGTAAAGTGAGTAGTACCCTACAATGGAAACAGCCTCCAGGAATAGGACCTGGTACCCGAGCCGAGTCCACATAGTGGAAACACAACATAAATGATTGTTTTGTGAGACAATTGACAGTGTTCACCCTTTATCAGGCAAGTGACTATTTTTTGGTTATTTTCTCACACATTACAAGACAGTGACAGCAACAGTTCCAGTGAGGACAGTTAGGCAACCATCTCAGGTCCAATGTGGTCTACAGGGTCTGTAAGGTCCACCTCTGCATGAACAGGAGTGTGCCTGCTTTGTTAGGTACCATGAAGTAATGGTACTAATGTAAGAAATGATGTTCAAAGGGAGAATGTGGATGTGGACAGGGGTCTGGATCAGCACTTATGTTGGTCTAATGTTCTAAAAGTGTTGTTCTAATGTTCTAAAATACATGTTCCTTTCACCTTACATGTGTTTTTCTTGTATTTTTTTTTATATATAAACTTATTGGATTTTTTTTTCTTTTTTGGTACTTATAGGTGAGGAACCAAATATGGTAATTTCATTCACCTTAAGCACTTATGTTGGTCTATTGTTCTAAAAGTGATGTTCTAAAGTACATGTTTCTTTCACCTTACATATGTTTTTCTTGTATTTTTATATATAGTTCTTGGATTTTTATTTATTTATTTATTTTTTACCACTTACAGGAAAGGAGCCAAATACGGTAACTTCACTGAGCTTGATTTTCTACATGGCAATAAAAAATTTTGAAAAATTTCCCAAAAGTAATAAAGCCTTATTATATCCTCCAATAACAGACTAAGGTTGACATTTTGAATTTCAGAGAATTTCTATGAGTGCAGTATAAAGGGTTAAGTGTTGTGACAGGCGAGGCTCATTTACAGTGGCTTAGTCATGTAGTTGAACCATCAACCAAACACACTGACACCTATGTGTTTCTTTCTTCTTCATATCATCAAAACCAAAGTTAGAAAATAACCACTGCCACCAAACATGTCTCCTATTTGTCCTTTCACAGCTAAGAAATCCACTCTGCTGAACCACCAGACTAACTATCATAAAAAATAGGAGTACATTTGGTGATTTCAGAGACCTGACACCATTGGCTCACAGTGATACATGTGATCAGAGTTCCAGCTGGTCATAGGTTAGCCATTACCAGTGGGGGAAGGGAATCAAATTTACAGATCTTGACTGCTTCTTTCACCTCAATATCACACATGTAAAAACTGGCCAATTTTTTTTTTTTTTTTTTGCAAAAGCTGAATATCTTCTGTACAGTCTGACATTTTAATGACATTTTCAGACACATAAATAAGAAGAACTCTTCATTTATCTGAGGTCTGTCTCTGTCTCAGTAACAAACTGTCTTGAGTTTTGGCAACACAAATCTTGTCTGAAGGAGATAAAAACGAGTAAGAAAATACAGCAAATGACAATAAGGATAAAATAATGGTAGTATCAATAGATAAACATGATACGACTGATTCACTATTTTATTTAGTTTAGACTTTATTCATCTACTTTTGTCAACATTCACAACCCTTCTGATCACACCCACTTCAGAGACAGGAAGTGAACTGTGGTCTATCATTGATGTACATTTTACCATTTGTTTTACAGAGCCTCTTTGATAAAACTATCATTACTACAGCAGTAAATATTTAAAAAATAACTGGCAAGAATGGTATTAATCATAATTATTTCTTGGACAATTAATTAACAAGTCACATTTCAAGTCTTACCAGTTATACAGAGGGCCAGATCTACTAAGGTCCCAATTTGCGTGTACCAATTTGCAATCTAGAATTTTGCATGTGAGGTTGAGGGTGATTTACAAAGACTGCTTGTGTAAATTACAACAGGTGCAATGTCTTGAAGACCGCCCTGTTTAAATGAGGATTTTGCATGCACTAAAAGAGACAATATGTTATAAAACTATTTTGGGATATGCCAGCACTAATGCGTGGAAATGTAACATTGGAGGAGTTTTGTCATAGAAGGTATTACATGACTCATTCATTCATTTATTTTTCATTTTAGAGGTGGGAGGGTCATGGGGGTTGTTGGATTGACTGTCAGATGCACATCATTTTGTCACACTGTAGCCTAATGTCTGTGTGCATTTTTAATCACAATCGTCAGATCAAGTGGAAAAGAGTACCGTAAAGTGTGTGTGTTTGTGTGTGTGTATTGGGGGGGGGGGGGGGGGGGGGGGGGGGGGCGATTAAGTCTCAATTTTTTTTTCTGTCATTCCAAAAATGTTCACACAAAGGTCAAAAATGCATTCTCTGCATTTTTGCAACAATAACCACTTCCATACAAACCGTTTGCACTTCCCTTAAATAAGATACATAAATCACTTTGCGTGTGGTAAATTAATATATTTACATTTTCTCCTCCCAGCACACGCACAATAGGGGTGTTAGAAAATATTGGTTCTATAAAATATCGCGATATTTCATTTCACAATACAGTATCGATATTAAAAAGTTCTGTATCAGTATTTTTTTAGGTATTTATTCAGATACAGATATGATGGATTTTCATTTTTGTTTTTTATTGTTCTTTATTGTTTATATCTTATTTATTATTATTTAACCCTGTTTTATTAAATAATGGTTATTTGAAGCATCCTAAAAGCACTTTTTACTGTTTTTTACTGAGAGTGGCAGATGTTAGTTCCTTTGGAAACTAGGAGAATTAGAAAAATGTTGTGATATAGTATTAGATCCTGTTCTGATCAAATAAAAATGTGTTTAGTATCTGTACATATTTCTGGTGTAATTCAAATCTTCCAAGAAACAAAAAATTGCCTTTTTAACAGTATCATGATATATCGTATCTTGATCCTAGTATTGTGATTTGTATCGTATCACCAGATTCTTGCCGATACACAGCCCTAACGCACAATTGCATGTAAATGCCCCATATTGCACATTCATCGTGGCAAACGTACTAACTGGATGCAGACACGTTATTTTTCACCTTTGTAAGACGCAACCCTTAGTGCGCACTGTTAGTAAATCAATTTATACATTTTTTTGCCTGTGCAAAGAGTTTGCACTCATTTTTATTCACGCAAACCTTTTGTAAATCCGACATGGAGTGTTATCAGTTATACAAGTACCATGAAATAATAAAAATAAGATATTATAGATATTAATACGTAACTCTTGACTGACTTCTGGATGGCCGTCCGACAGCCTGTAATTAATGCAGTCCCCAGTTTCACAGCAGTCATGGGTAAGCAAGAGCACAGATTTATTTGAGAAGCAGAAATATCTGTTGTAGACTCACTATTTCACGGTTCAAAGTCCATCAAGATAAAATTTATTCTCTTTTTTTTGGCTTCACAACACAAACTCATGCTATTTCTCCCCAACAAACAATAAGAGCTTAAAAGTCTCAGCATCTGGCAAAATAATCACAACATTCAATGGTAATGATCAACACTCTCATCAAAACTTCCCCACTTTACTCTTAAAAGGACAATTTATTGCAGCTTCAGTACAAAACTAATAACTAGTGGACAAAAGCACTTACTGTGAAAACAGTCAATGCCAAAAGTAGGATTTCATGTGCTGTTTGACATAAAACATCATCAAAGTGTGACCCGTGATATTCCTGGCAAACCTCCCCATAAAAGTCCTCATAATTCAGCTCCATTCGACAGATTTACTATATTTTCGTGGAATGCTGAGCAGGCAGAGTTGGAGACTATCACCTACCAAACTGCTGACAGATCACAACCAGATTTTAGCCTTGGATAAATTTCATTTTCATCATCAAACTTCACTTAGGTTCTTCTGGTAATCATTCACATTCAACAGCAGAACCAAGAAAGGCGGGTTAGTGGAAAAACATCTACGACTGATTAAAAAATAAAAGCTATAAATATTATCAAAGAACCAACTAATGCACTCTTTATTCATTTAGCTTCAGACATTTAAACATCAGGATTTAGATGATTACATGATTAAATGATTTTGAAAAAGTAAAAATCTGAATTAATGTAAAATCTATATTATAAAAGCCAAGTCACCTCTGTGTCTGTACGTGTGTGTGCGTGTGTGTCCGGGGATTCACACAAAATCTGGAAAGAGCTGACTGCTGCAGTTTGGCATTCTTATGTATTTTTGGTCAAGAAAGAGACTAGCAAAAACAGCAAGTTGATAGGTCCAATATTTTGGGAGATATTGGTAATGTTGTAATACAATAGCCTTACAATCACATTGCTATGGCCAGAACACTTTGGCAGTGATTGCTGGACAAATGTGGAACAGCATGGACAAATACACAACAGTATAAAAACCAGGGATGGGAATCGAGAACCAGTTCTTTTTGAGAACCGGATCCCTTTAGCTCGATTCCTTGGAATCATTTGCCTGCCTGCTTATCGATTCCGCCTTCGTTGTGCATGCACGATGATGTCACCCGTACGCTGCATTGTTTTGGTCAGAACAAAGCCAACATGGCGTTGAGGCAGAAACGCTCCAAAAAGATGACACCAGGGCCACTAGAACACTTCCAAAACTTCCATCTCTTCAAAAGGGTGGAATCCCTCCAATATGCTCAAAAATTTGTCCACAGCATGTGAATCATTTACAGGAATTTCATGTATTTGATACAACACTTAGCGACGCTTTTGAATGTAGCGGCAGAGTAAGCGCCAGACACAGTTCCTGTTCCGGTGCGGGCAACAAACGTCAGACCCCCTCAAATACAAGTTTCTGAGGGTAGGGGAAAGGAAATGAGGTGCACAACAATGGGAGACGGGCCGGGCTGAGCCGAGTCGAACCGGTTCCACGTAAAATGTGGCAACAGAGGAATTAGTAAAGCGTCTTTAGTTTCACTTTCACTGTACGCACCTCCCGAACCAGGTCCGTCATCATCTGTTATTATTATTTGTACATACTATATGTTATATTTTCTGTGCAGAGATGGAAATATAAAAGACAGTTAATGCAAACACACCCGTTTGTACTCTTTTATTCCCTCACCCAATGAGAATCAATAAGAGAATCGATAAGGAATCGGATCGATAAGCAAAATCGATAATGAAATCAGAATCGATAAATTCTTATCGATTCCCATCCCTAATAAAAACTACCACATCTAGGACCCATGGATCCCCATAGGTCAACGCGCTATTTCAACAATATATCATTGGAAGGAGTGGATTTATGGAGCTGTATCTAGTATTTCTATTTTAAAACACTAAAATAATTACCTAAAATTATCACTGTGTTCAAAATAAAAAGCTCTGAGGTTCAGCCAAAGGCACAAATGTATTATTTTGTAACGATGTGAAGTCAATTAATTTACACTGACGAGACGGAGGATTTATGTGACCACTAGAGGGAGTAGTGAGTCACTTTGTCAGTCAAAAATGAATCCCATTGCCTTTGACCAAAGCATCAGAAAGTGACAAGATGGGAGGCGAAACAACTTAAGATAAGATAAATCTTTATTGTTATTGCATGAACATACTATGTACACAGAACAAAATTAGAGCATACAGTGAACTTTTAGAGTCTAAGAAAGTGACAAAGTGATAAAAGCTAGAAGTACTGTTATTGTTTTTACCACTGGACACAACTGTAAGTGAAAAGACAGTAGTTTGATGCTGAAATGGCAGCGTTTCTTCTACATGGGTGAATTTGATTATATGATGTTATATTTTCTAAATTCACCGTTTGTTGATCCAAAGTTCAGACTAAACTATAACCGTTCTGACCTTGTTTGTTGGATTCCAAACAGATCTTTAGAGCACCTACTGACAATACAAACCGAACAGAATTTGAGGTGATGTGTAGTTTTACTGTTTTTTGTCTAAAATCAAAGCTAAGCTAACAGAGCTATAATGTAAATGATCAGCTGATGCAGCATGTGAAAATTATAAGACATAGTTCTAGTTCACAGGTGTCAAACATGCAGCCCAGGGGTCAAATCCGGCCAGCAAAAGGTTCCATTCCAGCCCGCAGGATGAAAGTGCAAAATTAATCTGATAAGTCCAGGTTGTCCATATCCTTTTATTTCAGGTTCCATATACAGACCCATGTGATCTCAAGTAAAAATAACAACACAATAACCCATAAATAATGACAACGACAACATTTCTTTATGAAAAATTATATGGAAAAAATTTAAGTGAAAAAAATAACATTACACTGTGAAATTATTTACACTTACAAAACTATTCTTTCATAATAAAATGCAAATAAATACAAAAATAAAAACAAAGATGAACAACCCAAAATGTGCAATTTTAACAATATTCTGCCTGTTAATAAATGTTTTGTGCATTTATGGATCCACTGTGATCTGTAGTTGTGTTAATAATAAGAGATGGAATATTGTAGAAATTGTTCAAATTTTAGTTCCAAACTCCAAAATTTTAACAATATTCTGCCTGTTACCAAATGTTTATGTACCATTGTGTGTAATGTACATGTATAAATAATAAGTCGAGGCATAATATTGTTCAAATTGCACTAATTTTTCAAATGAATTTCTGTTTTTTCAGGTTATTCACATCTTTTTTTGTAAAATGTAAACATTTTCATAATTTAATTGGTGGTTTTTTGTACTAAAACAAAAAGAAAAACTTGGATTTGTCATTATTTATAGGTTATTAAGTCATTATTTTACTGGCTTGAGATCAAATTGGGCTCAATATGGCCCCTGAACCAACATGAGTTTGACACCCCTGTGCTAGTTGAACCGACTGGCAATATGAGTAACTGTGAGTTTTCAGTTGAAGAGGAAAATTTAATGATACCATATTACAGATGTAAACAATGAGCTTTATACTTTATTCACTGAGTGATACAGTCTGTGGTTATATAATATTAATACATGGACAGATTTGATTGTTGTGGGGGTTTTTTGGTTTGCAGCTTCGCCCCGCTATTGAGAGTTCGGAATGTCAATATTTATAACACTCTTAAAATATAAGGTGATGAATAGAGTGATTTAGAATTCTGATCATTTTATACTGTCTTATTTTACCTCTGCTCCAGTACATTACACAGGCAAATATTGCTTCAACATTGAATAATACAATTAACTTTTAAAATACAACATATTGTTAAAGATTGTGCCAGCATGTTGTTGGGAACACATTTTAGATTAATGTTTTCCCCTTGAACATGTTTTCATTTCGGTAAATGATTAAAACATCAGCGACTCAAAGATAAGTGAATGATCTATTTTCAGTTTCTGTTATTAGTGAATCAGTTCTTTTTTTCTTGTTTCCTCTGCCATTAATCATGTGATGAGCCATAGATTTATTTGTTGTCTTCATAGAAGACTCGAGATGAAGTTGTTCTGACTAGCTCCTCCTCCAGCAGAAACAACAATAACATACACTGATAATAATAATAATAATAATAATAATAATAATAATAATAATAATAATAATAATAATAATAATAATAATAATATCCAATCATGTCATATATCAGTCAGAGGGACTAAACTGGTACTTTTATTTTATTACTTCTATAATATTTTGCTGCTTGTACTATTTTTGCTTTTACTTAAGCAGAGTTTTTCATAAGGGATTATTTGTAAGGCAAGGCAAGGCAAGTTTATTTATATACCACATTTTAGCAGCAAGGCAATTCAAGGTGCGTCACACAGGACATTAAAATACAATGACAAGGGAAAAAGAAACACATTTAAAACATTATAAAAGAAACATGTAAAAGGTGATTAAAAACAGCAAGTAAGAAAACAACACATAAAATCCAAAAATATAAAAACACACACATATTAAAGTAAGAGTTGCAGTGCAGAGTTTCGAAAGAGAATAAAAAGCCTTTTATTCATAGGCAGCAGTGAACAGGTGAGTCTTTAATCTGGATTTAAAAGAACTCAGACTCTCAGCAGACCTGATATTTTCTGGGAGTTTGTTCCAGATATATGGAGCATAGAAACTGAACACTGATTCTCCATGTTTAGTTCTGACTTTTGGAACACAGAGCAGACCTGCACCAGACCACCTGAGTGGTCAGGATGGTTCATACTGGACTAGAAGGTCTCTGATGTATTTTGGGCCTTAAACCATTCAGTGCTTTATATGCTAGCAAGAAAATTTTAAACTCAATTCTCTGAGAGATAGGGAGCCAGTGCAGAGACCTCAGAACTGGACTGATGTGGTCCACTCTCTTGGTCTTAGTGAGGACTTGAGCAGCAGCATTCTGGATGTAGTATAATATTTTTCATCACTATTTTGGAACTTTAAGGATCCATTTATTTTGCAGTTGTATAATTACAGTTCCTACCTTAGACCTGGATGGCCACTCTTGTTTTTAAAACATTGTATTTGTTAATCTGTGCTTTTTTCCCTCACATTTCTGACTAATCGTATATTGAATTACTTGAATTCTAACTTCTTCACCTATATCTACAATAACTTTATATGATTCTGTAGTTTCTGATGTCATTTTTTCAGTCAGTTTTTTTTTTTTTTTTTTTTTTTTACAGTTGGTTTATAATGTTGACATTTGTCATCACATGATGTAAGGATGTGCTTACATCTGTGTGTGTGCACTTTGTACTCCACTGAATGATCTACAGTCCATTTTCTGACAAGGAGATAAAAGACTTCAGAAAAGTAGAAACAGACACGCTATAATGAAATGGACACCAACCTGACATACCATCCTTTTCACCCATAATCCATGTTAATCCCATCTTTGTCAGGTCAAGCATCATTCCAGATGAGCCGTGTGGAGGAGACAGCAACTGCAACTTTAGTGTAACTGTGCTGCAACATGTGAGAACCTTCAAGAACCTCTCATTAGTGAGGACTTCATAGCCCTCACCTTCTGCAGCTCAGTGTGGTCTTACCCTCATTAATGCAGTGACTGAGAGATACATGCACCAGCAAAAAGAAAACACTAACTCAGACACTTAATGTACTTATAGTGGCTTTTGAACTGAAGTTTCTTATGGATCCCTTCCCCCTTTGAACAGTTTAGACCAGACAGATGTAAATTTACGATACTGAGAGTTTGATGACTGAATCCTGGCTGTTGTTTGGAGGTTGCTCAACCGAGTTTGAAACATGAAGCATCTGAGGGTGAATTAAGGCCACTCTATTGAAAGCCAAAGAAAAATGTTTGCAAAGGGTTGGCATTGATCATAAATTGGTTCAGTGGGATATAATGACACATAATATGAGTTCCTTGACCTGCTGTTTTGAATAAAGGCTCAGACCTTCACTCTCAGTAATTACAGTCACTGAATCTCACCCAATGGCTTTTTTCAGAATCATATTTTTGCACATATGTTCATATTTTTACTCTTTTTCTCTCCGCAACTGGTGAGTTGATACCAGATAAAGGGAGTCTTTCTCATTCACAGCTGTGATAAACAATATATTTGCCAAGTTTCTGGTATCGTTCTCAAATCTACAGCGAAGTTTTGCAAGAACAAGGATCATTATACGTTATTTTTGTGTGGCTGCCAACTGTTGACTCCTTTATCACACTCACTCATGATCTGTAGGGAGAGATAATGGAATTATTTTGAGTTAAAATGCCTTTAAACCAGCACATTTTCCAAAAACAATTGAATTGCAAGAGCTCTTGACTTTGAAATAAAACTAATACTGCTAAGATGCTTATTTTACTTTAATCTCATACTGTTTACAATCATACTGGAAGGGTAATACAGGGTCAACTCAAGAATGTGTAAAGACACAAAGCAGCAACTTTTAGACTGTCACTGGCTGACTCCGTTTACAGGCTGAACTTTCAGTGTTCATCAACCCACTTACATAAAACTAAGTGCAGAAGTTAAACATCCCCCAGTCCTAACAAGTGGGGCTGTAGCGATACACTAATCTCACGATACGATACGATACACGATATTCAGCTCATGATTCGATATATATCACAATAATCAGCCAAAGATATGATTCAATGTGCTTCGATACAATTTGATACACACATAATTTTCTGAAAGATTTTAAAGGGGCAGAGTGATTTTGGGGACATCTTGTGAGTGTTCCATTGACTTGGATTGAATTACTTGAACTGAAAACTGAAAGCATCGATCAATTACACAATATATGGCTCTGACTGGACAGAGAGTCTACAGCTTGCAAATGCTGGACAAAATTAATCAAAGATCTGACTAGAAAATTTGTTTGATTTACTGAAACAGTACAAACTGTGGCTTCCAAGCCTTTGAAAAGTGCAGAATCTATAACCCCCTTATTAAACTTTTTATAAACGTATACAAATCAGAACTCCCATGAGGGATTATATCACAGCTTTATAAGAATATTTCAAATCTCAATAATCATTCTACCAAATACATTAAAGAACTAGAAAAGCACTCGGAAAGCACTTTTTTTTTTTTTTTAAATCACACGATGCCGATTAAAAAAAAAAAAAGAAGAAGAAGAAAGAAAAAGCACCAGAATTTTAGTTATATCTTACATCTGTGGTCTTATCTGCTCTTGGCATAAACTCTCCAGTCCTCTTTGTCTGAAACCAAGATAAGATAAGACCATGTAAAAGTGTACTTTCAAGTGTAAGATGAAACCAAGACCTTCAATAAGTGGTTTTGAGAAGCTGCAAAACCTATTAAAAACCTATTACACTTGTACATTTGTATTTATCAGTGTAATAGCTTAGATTTTTTTCTTCTTAATTAATCATGGGTGATTTGCATAAATACTTGACTTGACTAAGTGATACTCAGTACAGAGAGAGACTACTATAGATTTTATTAACAATGCATGAATGAAATGAAAACAACCTCTCTTATTTCAAGTTGACTTTGCTACAGGGCTTATTTGCAGGTGATAATAAAGGCAGGATTGAGTAAATTATAGTCACTTTTGTATTGAAGCAAAAATAATAAGCCTAGAAAATGAACTGAGGGTAAGGTCAAGGTCACGGTTACTTTATTTATACCCGTAGGTAGATTTGTTTTGCAGTCTAGGTTATTGCCTTGGCATTACAACAACACATACATTGAACATGCAAGACAGGCACTTGATCACGCTTACAGACAGGACAAAAAGTGCTCAGTGTTCCACCATTCGTCAGTATAGCAGCATGGATAAGTAAAAGAATAAAATAAATAAGATCAAATAAATAAAAACAAGATGCAATAAAAACACAATAAATACCCCTAAGGGTTAGGGTTGAACTGCATCACCAGTAGGTCAGAAAGGAGATATATGTAAAATATTTCTGATGCAAAACACATATGTGTAGATTATTAATAAATATCTACTACACACCAATCAACTCTGTTCTGCAGCATTCAGCTTCACCTACATAGAAGATGGTCACATTAGCATTCAAGCCCTGAACTTACATGGTTAGTTCAGGGTCAGTGTTTAATCTGTTACGGTGTTTTCCTGTTTCCACCACTGAAGAGCTGATCACTTCCACAGAGGCACCAGTTCTTTGCTGGGCAGTGGTGGGGCTAAAACCAAACATCAGTGCATCAAGAGAAGCAGGACTGTCATGACCAAAGGATCAACTAAAATTTGTAAATACCACATATAAACAAGTGGTGCCAGGTACAACAAACTCCACCTCTTGCACGTATAGAGGGTATGCACATATGTGACTTCCTGCCCGGGCCACGTCCCTCTATGTCAGACTGAGTGGCAAAAACCAACCTGCTCAACATGACGGAGTATAGCAGTAAACACAGCGAGACCGGAAAAGTGTGAAATATGAAATTAAATTACAGACAGTTGGACTGGACATGGATCCATATGAGCTACCAAAGAACAAGGTCCATGAACATTGACATGTGGACAGAAATCGCATATCCGGACATCCAGGGTGTAGGGATCATCACTATTTTTACCTGAAACAAGTATACATGGTTTCATCATTACTGACAACAGGGGCTAAAACTAAGCAGAGAACCAGCTGATCCAAAGTGCATTTACAGTAGACTGTGTACTGACCCCAGTGATTATATGCATGATCTACTGGTACTGAGGAGATTTACATCTAGTTCAGATCAAGTACTTTATACAACACAGATACTACTGCTTTGTACGAGCAGAGTACGACTTTATTCTTGTAAATTGTGATATTTTTCCCACCTGTTTTTAAATTACAACATTATTCTTGTTATATTATGGCTTTATTGTCAGACTATGACAACTTTCATCTCATAAATGAATGACATTTTTGTTAAATTTTGAGTTTTTTTATAACTACAACTTGATTTTCATAACATTGTGATTCTTTTTGTATTCTACTTTATTCTCATAAAATTACGAGCTTTATATCGATATTTTATGACTTTATTCTCGTAGTGACAAGCGTCTTTATTTTCTCATGTGGCCCTAATACGCCGTTGTAGCTTTATTCTCCAGTTCCCTTGTATTTGAAAAACTAGGTTAGCCTCAGTTTAAGTTAGTTTACTAATCATGTAGGAGCACAAGGTTCAGAATCACAAAATGAAAAAAACAAAAACCATGAAAGATCTGATCATGAAACTAAGAGCTTTACTAAGAAGTAACATTAGCCAAAACAAGACATAATTTAAGGTATGATTTTACCCCAAAATACAGCATAAATTAATGTTACTTGACATGAAACGGATCCACAAATCTAGGTTTGGTTTCCTGGATTTGTGGATCCATCTACTTCTCTTTTCTTTGTCTTTCAGTGTCTGTAAAACGATAGCTCTGACTGCTTTTCAAACCTGTTCATACAATCAATCGCACAACAGCTCTTCCCCATTTTTTATTAAATATTATTCTTAAGTTTAGACAGTATTGAAGCCAACGCTGCCACTCATCTCCCTCGTTCTGCCACTCAGTGGACGGAACTGCGGTGACTTCCGCTAGCAGTGACGTCATGTGCGTACCCTCTATTGTAGCTTGTTTCGGCATCAATCCAGCTGATGTCATGTCTATGCATGTGCTGATGTTAGCATATCAATTACCTCTATATATGTGCCAAGTTTGAAGTAAATTGAAACAAAATTGATGTTTTTTATAAACATTTGATATTCTGCCCATTATAAGTGAATGGGGGAAGACAATTTTTTTTTTAAATTCATAAAAATTTTGGAGCCTTGACCAACATTTTCCAAAATGTAACCACATCTATTTTGGATCATTGGCAATCTTTAAACCAAATTTGGTATGAATTCAACCAGTAGTTTAGCTGCTAGAGTGTTAACAAACAAACAAACAAACAAGCCGAACCGAAAACAATACCCCTTGCCTCCCTTTCGGGCGCAGGGTAATAATAAAAATAGAACATGAAAGGGGTTCAGTACAAAACTTGTCGTGATAAAGATGGCAATTTATTCATCTACAGTAGAAATTAAAGCAAATAAATTAATAGTTGTGCAAAACACACACAAATTTCAATAGTATGATAGTCAATGACATTATGTTACTAAGGCTTTATATTAATAAGCGCCACATAAACTTATATTTAAGGAACTAAAAATCAGTTTGAACCCATCTTTATTGGGCTTGGGCATACCTTTTTTTTTTTTTTTTTGCTCTTTCACTCCAGGCATACCACCAACCACGAAATAAAGCCCTGGCTCAGCTGCTACTTCCTGTTGACTTCTCTGCTTCATAAAGGTGCTTGATAGACTGTAAATCTGGTCATTTTGCCAATAACAAACAAATCACTCAGAACAATAGATATTATTTAACTGAAAATATAAAAGAACTGATAGTCGTCATTAATTAACAGCTCATAATTAAGCTTCTCTGTGGAGAAAGCAGCGGTCATCTGAAGCAATGACGCAACCAGTGAACAGCACTTTCTCTGAATTCTCCAGTGCCATCTCACTGTTTACTATGAGTAACACCAATGAATGGATTACAAGAACATGCCAGGCATTTACATTTCACCAGCTGTTTGAGCAGCTGGGGTGACGAGAGGAATGTTGGCTCCCAGTGAAAGCCTCTGTGGAAACTGAAAAAAAAAAAAAAAAAAAGCTAATATAATCTGTTGACATTTTTATTGAGTATTCATGGGTTAAAGGAATATTGGAAGCTGTACTGATTCCATGTATTTGCAGCCACTAAATCTGCAACTTTGCAATGTCTTTCTTAAGCTTTTTTGTGTGGTCCCTTCAGGAAAAATAGCCCTAATATCCTGACCTCATTTGATGGATGACACATATTTGTTGTTTTCTCAAATGCTCAGACAATATGAGCATTACAAACTTTTTCCATTGAAAAATTCATTGTATCCTGTCAAGTTGACTTAGTGTGCCAGCAATTCTTTCCCAAAGCAAAACGTTGGGCAACCTGACACTCATCTGTCATTTCACAGCAGCATCGTGCTGGGAGTTGCTATTCAGTGAATACCAGAATGATGTCACTGATGCCACTATTTTCTCTACACTGCTCGATAACAAGATGAATGATGCAAACTTGGAGCCTTCACCCCTCTATGGGGCTGTAATTCTGTGTGTGACAATAGCTGCATTCATTCGGTTCTGCTGTCATGGTTCTCTGAAATAGTAGCTAATATTTCACAGTGTTAGATCAGTTTTTTGGCATGAGTCTTTTCATATGATTATAATTATAAATAGGTAAAAGTATGTTGGAAGTTAACAACAGTTGACAAATTATTTTAAGGTCTTCATTCTTCCACTACATCTGTGGCTGTTTTACCCAAGGAACGTCTTGAAATTGAAGCCAGTGTGGAAGTATTAAAAAAAAAAAAAAAAAAAAAAAAAACTTGGCTCTCACTGACCTGTACTGAGCTTCCTTCCATCTATACACATTAAGACAATACTTTCTCCTGGATTTTGGT
The DNA here is from genome assembly GCF_902148855.1 of Sphaeramia orbicularis. Lineage (NCBI taxonomy): Eukaryota > Metazoa > Chordata > Actinopteri > Kurtiformes > Apogonidae > Sphaeramia > Sphaeramia orbicularis. The sequence goes on along the minus strand of NC_043962.1, from coordinate 44,933,981 downwards.
CTTATTTGCTTTATTTGAACCCACTAATACATACACTGGTAGTAGCCACTTTTTGGGATAACACAGGACTTGGATATTTTCTGAGAGCTTTCACTGACAGATGTGGTTGACAGCTCATTGCCTGCTGAAACTGGCCTTTCTTTATATTCTGTGTATTCAATCAAAGGTTTTTTTTTTTGTTTCCCTGACACACAACTCTACTGTAGTTGTAGCGAAAAAGTTACTCTAAAAATGATTGTGTTATGTAAAAGTTTCATGAAGTTTGTCATTTTACTGAGTTATCATGACCTTTGTACATTTCACCCATTCTACCAACCATGGATGGATGGAAGGATGTATGAAGTAGATAGATAGATAGATAGATAGATAGATAGATAGATAGATAGATAGATAGATAGATAGATAGATAGATAGATAGATAGATAGATAGATAGATAGATAGATAGATAGATAGATAGATAGATAGATAGCAGTGGCAGCTGCTCATCTTTCAGAGAGGGAAAGCTCATTGTCGGCTTACATAAAAAAAAAAGTCAAGTTATATAAACATAAATTCGACCCTCCATTCCTTTTTAAGAAAATGGTCAGTGACCTTATCGTACCAACTAAAGAAGAAAACGTCGAAATTATGTTAAATTGAAACAAAGAAGTACAATGAGTGTGTTTTATTCACAGTGCAAGAAATGAACAAGTAATTTTGTAGTGGTTTCTCTCTGGATTTCACAAGCAGAATGCGTGATGGTATTAAACTGAACTCTGTCAAGTGAAGGAGTGGATCACAAAATAGCTGTCAGTCAAACGGGATTCAGCCTTTTGACTGATCCTCCAATCAGCATGTGGAAGCCTGGCATCCAGCCCAGCCGAGCTCCGCCCACACCTCCATTCACCCCCAGAGACACTGAGCGTCTGGGGGCGGGACAACATCGTGGCATTTATCCAATTACCGACCATTTAATTTTCGGAATTTTAGTGGAAGCCAAGCTTCCCTTGCAGTCTTTGAGAAATTGTCTCTGATAGATAGATAGATAGATAGATAGATAGATAGATAGATAGATAGATAGATAGATAGATAGATAGATAGATAGATAGATAGATAGATAGATAGATAGATAGATAGATAGATAGATAGATAGATAGATAGATAGATGAAAGGATGGATGGATGGTGACTTACAAAATATAAACTCAAGGCTGCAAAATGTTGATATTAGGGTGAATTGACTGAAAGAATGGTCTGTTGTGATTGGCTGTTCCAGTTTTCACCAGTGTGGTTGTTAGGTTGTTGTGTTGACCTTAACTGAATTAGGCACGTAAGTGATCAAACTTCGTCAACAAATGATGACATGAACTGCAGGACACTGGATGAAGATTACATCATAATAATTCAAACATATTTTTGATTTCAGAGAAATGTCTGAGAGGTTTCAACAGCTATTCTTCCCCAAATAATTTTAAGTGGGGTGTCACCACTGCACCCCTTATGAGCCAACCAGTTATATTACATGTAGTTATATTTCAGCATAAGCTACCATATAAATTATATGAAGACCATCTTGTGAATATTAAATCCCTAGTATAAGTAAAGTTGAAATGCTTGGATGGAAAAATAATCAATTAAAAAAAAAATAAGCTGCCATTTTTGTGAACATCTATTGCATAAAATACAAAACCTTAACGAATCTACCTTTTTAAATGTATGAAATTTTTCCTTTTTCTGTTTTGATAATTTGGTCTGTTTGAGCCATTGGTAAGACAAAACAGAATTGTCGATAAAGTTCTGAGACTATTTTCTGAACTTGTACAAGCTTTTCCTTTTAGTTCAGAGGTACTATTTGTGTTTTCAGTCAGGGCTGTGAAAGATACAACTCAGAATGGAGTGGAGAGTGGTTGACCTTCTCAAATCAGCCCCTTGAAAACATAATCTCTCAGTGACTGTGTACTTCTATCCTGCCTGTGGTTTTAGGTTTTTCAGGTCTCAGTTGAAGTCCAATGTGGCTGCTTATATCAGGAAACGACCGTCTAAAAACAAACATGTTATGTACATTAGAAACCAGACTAGTGAACACATGCAATCCTAAGCCATTTTGGGCCAAATGTTTTCAAATTATACCCATTAAATGCTGACCATTAATATACATTTGACAGAAATTAGTGTCAGGCTCGAAGCCAGCGTCATTAGTTCTCTAGTAAATAAATGATGTGAATGATTTGAATGAAAAGTCCTCAGAGCCAAACAGGCTATTATTCCAGCATGCTTAAGAATGTTGTTTTAATTGCAGAAGTGGATTAGAAACTGTATTTGTTCAAAATCAATGTGGATATCCTTTTTAAGATCCTAATAAACATTCCTGCTTCAAATTAAAACAAACGTGACTTTACATTATTATTACTGACCTTTATTTAACCGGGAAATAAGACTCGTTGATATTAAAAATCTTTTTGCAAGAGTATCCTCACCAAGACAGCAGCAGCAGAAGTTACAGACAACACTTTTATTGTGCATATTATATATTTTATATATCTTCTATTCTTTTTCATCACTTCTTACCTTGTATCTCCATTGTTGGCCATCTGTTGGGATGGGTCAGTGTGTTTTTACTGCAGTCGTAACCAAATAATTTCCAGCAAAGGATCAATAAAGTATCTATCTATCTATCTATCTATCTATCTATCTATCTATCTATCTATCTATCTATCTATCTATCTATCTATCTATCTATCTATCTATCTATCTATCTATCTATCTATCTATCTATCTATCTATCTATCTATCTATCTATCTATCTAGAAATTCAAGCCATGCATCCACACCTAAAACCATACATAAAACACTATACCAACAACATAGATACGAAACACCATCAGCGAATCAAAAGGTACTAACTAATACAAGGTACTATACAACAATGTTCCTTAAAAGCATTTCAAAGCAGAACCTGATTCAATCAATTAGAAAAACATCTACTTCCAGATTTATCCCTTTCCAGTTCATTTAGAATGACTTTGAATGTATTTACAGAGGCCGGCTCCTGTATGAAGATTATTTTCAATGAAGCTTAGATTGTCAGAAACAAACACACTGTAAGACCGGATAAGTTGAGTTTACTTAAAAAATTTGGGGAAATCGGTTGCCTTAAGAAATTTAAGTAATGAGTAATGACAACTTGAGTGTATTAAACTTAAATGCTTGATTTCAATGGAATTGCTACTTTAAGTACAACACACTAAATGTCAAATAGGTTTAAATTAAAACAATAATATAAATTACTAAATTGCTTTGTATTAAACTATTAATTATTAAACTTAATATATTGTAATGATGTGACACACAAACGAATCGAATCTTTTGAATGGCTCTTTGAAATGAACGATGGGAACCGAGTCTTTGTAAAGAGCAGTTCTTTTATTTTAAGGAAGGAGTGTCCGATTGCCTGTCAATTTAACGTCACTGGGGAGGCATTGGGCAGGAGGAGAATGTTTGAGCAGAAAAAAAAGAATGCTTGCACACTGCACATGTCTCATGGCAAGAAGTTAGCAAAAAAAACAACAGTTTGAAGCATGAGGTGAGCATACTTGAGGAGGCGGAGCTGGAAGACTGGTCAAAACCAGAGAAAAGTTTGAGAGTGAGTGGGTGACCACCTGTGAGTAATGAGCCGAAGAAAAATGTTATTTCATGAGAAAATATTTTATTTTCTTCTTCATTTTTCGGATGGTCAGGAGGGAGGCGGAGGACATGACCGAACCAGCGGGTGCGAAGTTGCGCGGCCAGGCTGGATGCTTTGGGCTGGCATGTGCGGGCTAGAAGCACCTCACTGGAAACCCGCTGGGGCCACCTGATGGTTTCAATGGTTCTGAGAGCCCTGCTATCAAAGCCATCTATTCTGGCAACCAGAGTCTTGTTTAAGGGCCATGTTTCCGAGCCATAGAGCAGGATGGAGAGGACGGCAGAGTTGCAGATCCGGAGCTTCGTCCTGCATGAGATGGTCTGGTGCCGTCAGAGTGGTTTCCAGAGAGACCACAGAGCTGATGCTGCCAGGACTCTTCTGCAGAAAATCTCTGGTGTTAGGTCCCTGTTGTCTGTCACTATGGACCCCATGACACAAAGCTCTTGACAGGCTCTACAATGTCATTACCAAGCTGCAAGGCAGGTGGATCCAGCCCATCACCGACATGCATGAACTTGGTTTTTGTCCAGCTCACTTGGAGGCCAAGCTTCTCTGCCTCTTCACTGTATATGCCCAGAACATCTCTCAGCTGACTGTAGGATGTGCTGAGCAGGATGGTGTCATCAGTGTACTCCAGGTCAGTCAGGTGGTAGCTGCCAAAGGACACTCCGGGGACCCTCTCACAAACCCTGGTCATCAGATGGTCAATGATGCAGTTGAAGAGGTTGGGAGCAGCCACGCAGCCCTGGTGAACACCACTGGAGATGGAGAACCAGTCAGAGTGTTTGCCATTGATACAGACACAACTCTGTGCGTTGCTGTATAGCAGCTTGAACAGGGCAACGATCTTAGGTGGTGCTCCGAGGGCCTGTAGGACGCTCCACAGTGAAGCATGGCAGACAGTGTCAAAGGCAGCCTTCAGATCTATGAACCCGATGTAAAGATTGCGGTTTTTGCGGAATTCGTAAGTCTTCTCTATCAGCAGACGAACAGCGGAGATGTGGTCTGTTGTGGAGCGGTTAGGCATGAAGCCAGCCTGTTAGGGATGGTGGCTGCTTCTAATGGCTGGGAGAGCACAAGTGAGCAAGATCCTGGTGAAGACCTTACCTGGGACAAGACAAGAGCCATCCTTCAGTTTGACCCGAAGGCTGCAGACTGGAAACAACCACGAGGTAAGCCCTGCACCCAATGGATTGACGTCATTGCGGGTGACCTCCAACAACATGAAGTTACCATGGAGGATGCAGAGCAGCTGGCACAAGACCGCCAGCAATGGAAAAAACTGGTTCACCTGGTCGGCTCAATGCAGGAGCCCTAACTAACTAACTAACTAACTAACTAACTCTTCATTTTTAGGCTACAGACTAGTCCACATAATGTGATGTTTATGGTCAAATTCCAGCATTTGCCTAATGTCACCTCTCATGTCATGTATTTAGCCCACACATTTTAACTAACTATTCTTTTTTTACGGTAAGATAATATTTACTGCCGCGCTAATTAAACACCTTTAAAATGTAATGTCAATCATCACATGTAGCCTATTTAGTCATTAAAACGTTGGTGTCTCATAGTAATGCAAGAAAACATAAAAGAGCCAGTCTTTTGAACAGCTCTTTACAGTGAACGGCTCCTGAGTGAATGGCTCCCTTCAAAGAGCCAAATGTCACATCACTAATATATTGTAGCATGGATGGAAGTGAAGCAGGGAGTTTGCTTAGTGTAATTTGTCAGCACAGGAAGTACTCTTAATTTGGCTTGGCATGAAGAATTTTATTGAACACAAATACTTGAGCTGAACAGGAAAGCCATTGTTTGTCCGATGGCTCTCACTCATGGTGCAGCTCTACAACAATACAAAAACAAACACAAAAAGGCCAATAAACATTGCCATACACACATTAAGTCAAAATTAACACTAACACCACAACCCCGCTGAACCCCTGCACGTAAAAATAACACATTTTCAGCAACATACCCAATACCCACAATGCATTGCGGAGATAAAATGGTGTAGTCATGACTAAAACTTAGTGATTTAAATCCATTCAACTTCAACTTTTTTGTACTTTCAACTATGTCTACAGATAAGTAGAATATACTTAACATTTTATAGTAATGTAATAAACTTTAATCATTTAAGTAGACTGTAATTAAAGCATTTTAGTAAATACAAAGGCTTACAGTGCAGGGTTAAATTCATGCACATATCCTCGGTTTACTGTGTAATTTTTTTTTTCTACTAAAAAGAGCCCATTCTGTTCTAAAAAGCAGCTGAAACATGTTCAAGCCATCCATCAGTTCACATTTTCACTCTATATTACACAGCTCCCATTTCCTGTACAGTGGCTTTAGTGGCTCATATTGTAGCCTGTGCCTTCAAGGGTTTATTTTTTACAGCAGAATGCTACTTTGCTGTACATTTTAGAGATTATACTGCAGAATTCCAGTATATTATGTAATAGCTATGTTGTATATTAACAATGTGTAGAAAATCAAAGAAGGGGGAAAAAATTCCAGTAATTATTGTATGGCTTTTGAGGCGCAACCAAAATACCTGAGGGGATTTCTAATGATAATGAGTAAAACTTAATGTGCACAAACAATCACAACTTCCTTCTGTTCTTGTAAATATCTATGTACTCATCTATACATCATACTTACATAACCTGTCGGGTAACTTCTTGGCTATGAATTGAAGGCTCACATTGCTGTTGAAAAGCAAGTGTTTGGCCTCGGTGGGTCTGTCTGGCTGACTGAGTTGTTAGATTTTTTGGGGGGGATGAGTCACTTTCCACATATACAGACAGGGCCATGACATTCTCACAAAAAAAATTAGTTTTCCAAGTTTGAGGACCTAGAATTAAATTGTGATGATTTAGTCCTGGCATTGCAAAAGCAGCCTTTATTTCATAATCATAAGTTATTTTAAAAGCCAAAAATAAAATATGAGTAGAAATGTAAAGAGGTAAGTAGACCACAATATAATCATACTTGCGGCTCAGATTTTCATGCTATAATTATTAAATATTTTATGTCTGGTGATGAGCTAATATTAGACATAGATACTATACTCATCAAATATTCACATTCTAAAACATCTCCCTTTTTTTTACACTAAGATTCAAATTGCTGCTACTTCCTCCAGAAAACAAAATCAAAGCTTTTTTATTGTTTACAGCATGAACCAGTTCTGTCTCACATGAATTACACAAATTATTTACAAGAGATTTATGTCGACTGACACTTCCTCTACAGGAAGCAACAGGGTGCTTTGAGCCATATCCCATCTCCTACTTTAAATCACTCTAATTTTCCCACTATTTAACAAAGACCACAATATTTTCCCTAACCGTAGAGGCACACTCAGCCAAAACATGTTCATTCAACTATTTACTCAAACCATTCCTGCAGTGTAATCCAAGTCTCTGCTGTTGGCCTATATGTACTGTACACAATGTTCCAAATAATTGTTTATGAAAATAATGCCCTGTCCACACTAATGTGAATATTTTTCTGGACGGATATTTTCTGCTTTGATTTCTGAAGAAGAAATAAATAAATCTGTCCACATGATCTTCTTTTTACAAAATATTCACATAATCCATCCATGCAAGACTTACAAATTGGTCCAAACACTGAGACAAACTATAGTTTATGTTGGGCTTCAACCGGTTGGGGTTGGAGTTGTGGAAGCGTATTCTTTACATGATGTGGATTTGTGCAGTCTGTTCAATTTCCCAAAGGTATCTGTGCTGACCTCGATCTACTGCAGATCATACACTGATTTATACACCTGGATTTGATGCATTAGGTGCAGGTTTACTTCAAACAATAGTAGACATGAGAAAAATGGAGTGTGACACGTTTGTTTTCCAATCTCTGCGTTCCCCTGAACATATGGATGCACATGACCTAAAATGCCATTTTCGAGTGGACAGGAGGTCAAAACACAGAGAAAACTGCACATTTGCAAAACACTCACATTATTGTGGGTGGGACATACTGTAAATCTACTTCTTCTAGCAGAGTTTTTGGGGTGTTAGTACACAGCAACAACAATTTCTATCTCACCCTTTCCATCCATCCATCCATCCATCATCTGAACCCGCTTTATCCTCACTAGGGCCACGGGGGTCGCTGGAGCCTATCCCAGCTACTTATAGTCAAAGGTGGGGTCCACCCTGGACATGTCACCAGTTCATCGCAGGGCTGACACAAAGACAAACAACCAGTCACTCTCACATTCACACATATGGGTAATTTAGATTCACCAATTAACCTATCAGTGGAGGTTTTTGGATGGTGGGAGGAAGTACCCAGAGAGAACCCACGCAGATATGGGGAGAACATGCAAACTCCACACAGAAAGGTCCCACCCATTGACTGATAATGGAATCGAACCCAGGACCTTCTTCTGTCTGTATGTCTGCACCTGTAATTCAACAACTTCAACACTTTGACTTGAAATTTTTACAGAAGGTACATCGGTCTGTCCCATGTTTCAGTCCTTCTTGAAAATAGTCCAGATCCAAATCCACATCCAGGTTCTATTATTAAAAGAACTTTCACCATCAGTAGATAGGGCACTTCGTGACATTTTTGTGTTTTTCTCAGAAATGAAAGCAGTTTCTGCTCTGATAAAAAAATAATTGAAAATTTTCTCTGCTGCTGATGAATACGGTGGCCGACAAGGGCCAAACACAGTACAACGGCCCAATGCGTCTCATTTAGAGAAAACAGCTGTAAGTACAGAAACGATGCAAATTCACAAACTCAAACACAAGTCTAAACGAGATACAAAAAGAGGAACATGGTGCAAATGAAAAAATGTGCCAAAAACAAATGCATACCCAGATAGCAAAGAGACACTGGGACGGATCTGGAACAGAATCGCACCCCGACTCAGCCCGAAACCGTTTGGCAGATCTGTCCTGGTGTCCAAACACACATCGGGCCAAAACAGGTACTGCTCCGCGAAACGGATCTTCTACAGAAATGGTCCAGCTCTGGCCCAGCTCCATTCAATCACATCTAGAATATACACAAGAATCATGTTGGCCCAGATTTGTATTACGACTCTGGTCCAGATTCATATTACGATTCTGGTCCAGATCAGCATTACAACTTTGATAATCAGCCTTGGTTGTGTGATGGGGGACTATTCTGGGCCAAATCTGTAAGCCAGCACAACTCTGGAACTGCTAGAGAGAGCTGATAGATGGATCAGATGCAGATTTGGTCCAAAGTCAGAAAACGGATGTGAGCTATAAACGGATGTAAAAGCTTTAATGTGGATTTGGCCCAAAGGTAATTGCTATCTGGGTAATCATCAAATGTTCTGCAAATAGAGAAACGATGCAAAGCACAAAACAATTCAAACCAAGAAAACATCTGCAAATGAAAAACCACTGCATAACCAGTCACTACAATGGAAGTGCTCCAAACCTGTAGGGAGCACTGTCAGCAGAACAGCTCAATGCAGAGACACACAGGATGGAGAGAGAGAGAGAGACAGAGAACAGCTGACTGACAGTGTTTCAAACTACAGTGGGAACAAACTGAAGTAACAGCATAGTGCGGTAATGTTGCTTTTATTTGATTCTATTTGACACTAGCCTGTTGTCTATAAACACTGGCTGGCTGCAGGTTTGGAGCACTTCCTTTGTAGTAACTGGTTATGTAGCGTTTTTTGTTTGCAGATGTTTTCTTGGTTTGCATCGTTTCTATATTTGCAGAGCATTTGATGAATATGCATTTGTTTTTGTGTCCTGTGGCGCATTTTTTCATGTGCACCACGTTCCTCTATTTGTACCTCATTTAGACTTGTATATGAGTTTGTGAATTTGCATCGTTTCTGTACTTACAGCTGTTTTCTCTTAACTGAGATACATCGGGCTGTTGCAATGTGTTTGGCACTTGGCCACCATAGACTAATGAAAGAGATTTCTGCCGGCCGACAAGGTTTTTATGTCTTTGCAAAGAAAGGTCAGTCTGCACACGAGCGTTGATTGTGAAGAAACACTCCAGGATCCATCTGTCAAGATCCATCTTTATGGGGTGGATACCATCTCTCAGGTGACACCTAAAGGGGGCTTCAACGGGCCTTTTGATTCAGTGGTGGACCCCGGATTTTACACCTAGTCAGGAACTGGCACAGTCACCTTTGTTGCTTCGTATTTACATATGCAATAAAGTTGACACCTTCCTAGCCCTGTTGTTTTCCCATGACTGTGCATTTCCATCAGTGGCAGCTGCTCGTCTTTCAGAGAGGGGAAGCTCATTGTCGGCTTACATCAAAAAAAAGTCAAGTTATTTAAACATAAATTCAGCCCTCCGTTCCTTTTTAAGAAAATGATCAGTGACCTTATCATACCAAGTAAACAAGAAAACAATGAAATTATGTTAAATTGAAACAAGGTACAAGTACAATGAGCGTGTTTTATTTACAGTGCAAGAAATGAACAAGTAATTTCGTAGTGGTTTCTCTCTCGATTTTACAGCAGAATGTGCAACAGTATTAAACTGAAGTCTGTCAAGTGAAGGAGTGGATCTCAAAATAGCTGTCAATCAAACGGGATTCAGCCTTTTGACTGATCCTCCAATCAACACATGGAAGCCTGGTGTCCAGCCCGGCTGAGCTCCGCCCACAGCCCCATTCACCCCCAGAGACGCCGAGTGTCCAGGGGCAGGACAACATTGTGGCATTTATCCAATTACCATCCAGTTTTGAAGCAATGAAAAAAACTGTTCCACTCAGTCCCATTGAAGTGCATGGACGCCGGGCTTCTACGGGCAAATGCACTGACCATAGATCGTATGAGAAAACAGCAAAACAGGAATGTATGAGAAGTGAACAACATCGAGTCTGTTGATTTGTGATAAAGCTGATTCTGAACGAACTCGTCTCTGAGATGAACGTGTTCTAACACATTTGTAGTCAATGAAATGTCAACACAACCGTACAGATTTAACCATTTAATTTTCGTAATTTTAGGGGAAGCCGAGCTCCCCTTGCAGTCTATGAGAAATCGCCTCTGATTTCCATACATGTCCTGTGAGGGGGAAGACACCTTGGTAGGTTCCACAGAAAAGCAACGGTGGGGGGTGCTGGGGAAGGAGATGAGACAAAGAAGCTAAAATTCCATTGCAGTTGCAAAACAGTATCCATCAATATGATCTGTTTTCCTCCTGAAGTGTCAGTATCTATTATATTTGACGGGCATTCCTGACCTCAGTTTTGAACATAGTAACTTCATATTTGGTATTTGCAGTTATTGCTCATTCATTTATCATGTAAGACATTTTCATACTGATAATAGATCTGACAACACTGACACTGAAACTACATCCACTCAACCCCAAACAACCTCTAAAAACTGATGATAGAGACATGAATCAAATCCTTAGAGTCTGTTTCAAGGGTCAAGGAAGTAATTTATAACACATGTTTCTTTTAGTGTATTTACATTATAGTGGCATTATTGGGGGATATGAACTAATAAGACTGTGTTGGAATCACTCTGATTGTTTGTAAGACACGGCTCATTAAACAAACTGCAGAAATATACAAATATTCCTGTGTGAAGTCTTGTCTGCTTTCTGGGTGAACTGAATAACTCTGCTGACACAATAGTTGGGATATTACAACAGCAAAAAGCACATTTTCGAACATTTATCTCAGCCACTGTCTGTCAGATTATATAGACATAATAACATAAGACTTTAAGTGTGAGTTTATCTTTAAGTAGTGTAGCATTATATCCTTAAAATAGGCTTGATATCTTTGCTGTGGTGTGGATACGCTGAGTAAAATGAAAAATGTAACATATACAGTCTCAGGTCTTATCTCTAAGTTAGAGCTTACAGATGTAAAGCATGGAAAATCTTAAGTAACTCCACTGCTCATTTTGATCCTGTCAGGAGTTAACCTAATAAATACGCCTGGAGACGTTATCATAGGAGGTAAACTTTCTGGTGTTTTTACTGAATATAAGTCAATATTTTAAAAATGGCCCTTTACCATTTTAAATGTGTCAAGTGCTTTCCTTGTGCTTATCTTAACTACGCACTAAATCAAGTGTGACAGCATTTTATTCATCGCTCTCCGTGCTCAAATTCCATGGGATTTAACATGGTTCCCATTTGTTAACCGTGTTGTTGTCTTTCCATATGTTTAGACTTCAGCCCCTTCTTGGCAGACGCACGAAAACTGGCAAATGAGCATCTATCACGAGAACATGTGAGGATAAACAGCCCCTTCACTAAAACCAAGATCCTACAGTGAAATCATCCCCTAAACACAGGTGTACAGGTGGAAACAGTTGGGCTTCAGCAAATGTGTTTATGTTCTGAGGTTATTAAATATATTTTGGTTACCAGGGATTTATTATGTTTCTGCGTTTGTTTCTACGAATCCATCTTTCAGTCATGTATGGTTATGTTTTGAAAATGTGGGAATTGATAATAAACACTAGTATGCATGTCAAATGAATTCTGTGATAGTATGAGAACATCATTTCAACCAGTGATTACATTTACTAGTGATTAATGTTAGTAAATTCTTTTTTATGATATAATTCCGATGGTGAAATACCTTTATATGTTTTGGGATAGGAGGAAATAAAAACTCAAATATGCCAAATTTATCATATGGATTCTAGGAAAATGTAAAAATTGTAAATATTTGCAAATAGTTAACCTTCAAAGACCTAGAACTATTTGAGCGATGATTTCCAAACTGAATTATCATCATAAATTCTTATCATATTATTCTTCACATTTTGCGTGCTCAGTGAAAAATTAAGTATTTTCCTTTTTTTAATTTACTGATCATTTGGAAGTTCATAAGGTTATTATGTCAAAAAGAAAAAACTGAAGAAAAAGTGAACTTTTCAGCAAAACTATATAGTCATGTACATAAAAACAAGTGTTAATCATCAAACCACATGGATTTTTCTGATGGATAAATGTTGCAGAAGGTGAGTTTTTCCACATTGACTGCAGCCTCCGAATGTTGAAATAACTCATATCTGATGCTGCTGAAAGCTGAGAAGCCACATTTTACCTGAATCATTAAAAGCATTGATAGGATAAGTGATTAAAACGGCATTAAACATTTTGGGTCAGTTGTTAATTTTGGCAGTTTAGCTCTTTGAGAGTTTTCAAGGGGTCATATTTTGCTAAACCCACTTTTATTAGTCTTTAGTACATTTATTTGTATATTTGGGGACCCAGTAGTTTAAAAAGTTTGAATTTGAACCCTCCAGGTGCTGCAAAGCTATCTTTATATTAATTTAGGCAAAAATCGAGTGGATTTGAATTCCTTCTTAATTTGTTACATCTATAACTAGTTACATCATAACATTTGCACACATAAAGTCATGCCTTCCAATGAACATTTCTCTGAGTACGCCATAATTAGTCGGTTTTCCATTGACCCTCAAATTGCGCAAATATAAGTTGCACATAAAAAATGTACCTAATGGAAAAATGACAATTTCACCAAAAGTCTCATTTTTCAATTAAAAGTTTTTGCACTGGCAAGAGGTGGTTTTTCAGGCATAGCGCAAATGTTATATCACGCAAAACGGCAATGGAAAGACCTTTTTTCACAGCTAGAGTCAGGTGAATTAAAAAAACGGATGTTGACGGACGTTACAACAAGCGAAGAAGAAGAGGAAACATGTCGCGGTATGTGTGGACACACCAGGAAACCCAATCATTTTTTAATTTAGTACGAGATAGAGGGGTAATATATAATAATAATCAATATATCTATAAATTAACACTATATTTATGTTCGTCACCATGTTTATGGAATGACTTCTCGTGTCATCTCGCGATAAAAGTTAAAGAAATCATCAAATTTGTGATTTAATGGAAAAAACGATATTACGCACTTGTGTTTTTTCAACATTTAGTAAATATAAGTTTTGCACTGATGTCCAATGGAAAAGCGACTGTTTATCAGCAGCAGAAATTGTAGTCCATACTGAAAATATGTCCAAACTTCGAACCAGTTACCTAAAATGGTCAGCTGTTGGTTGTATTAACAAACACAAATGCCTGAACGGGACAGAGAAGCGTGGTCAAAAGCCAGCGCTCAAAACCACCTTTCTGGTGTCATTACTCAGAAATAGGGTTGAAGATGGACCTGTGGAGTTTAATTAATGAAGAATTCAGACCCAAGCATAGCATTTACAGTTTATGTAGACCACAAGGAAATGTTTAGAAATGCATAATTCCATTTAAAAAAGCAAAATATCACTCCTTTAAGCAGATCCTACAGAGTCAGTTCTTTCTTTTTAGGGCCACAAAAATGCTAAAAATGAACATCTTTTGCAAGGATGGCATGCTATGGTCTCACTTTTCGTCACCTACTGAGATCACTGACATGTAGAGAATCTGTTTTACCCAAACACAATTAAGCTTGGAGGGTGTTGGTCAAAATATCGACTGCGAAATGCAAATTCTAGAAGACCCGCTGTTCCATTGTCTTTAACATGTTTTCTCATGGTCGGTGTCAACTCATTAAACATTAACAGTTCCTCAAGGGTAATTGCATCCACTTTCACCATCTTTGATTCTCAGCTGATGTGACTGCTGTGCTTTCCTGATAGCGGGCCAAGGTTCCCAGCCAAGCAGGCGATGAGAAACAGGCAAATCCTTTCCAGATGTTCCAACCAATGGCCCTCACTTATCGGCAGAGAAGGCCAAAAAAACAGAGGTGATTTCCTTCTATAGCAGCAAGACTCGTCCCTTGTGAACCCAATTGATGGTGAAAATATACAGTCATGTTTGCGGCCTCACTCCACATCGCTCTGACCCCATAGATGCCTCTTGAATTGTAACAATATCCTGCTGATGCACGATGCTTAAATTAGCGCCACAAGCAGACAATGTTTACATGTTAAAGAGAGGAATAAAAACGGAACATCCTTAACATCAGATCAGACTGAACTTTTTTACTGAATGAAAGGAGTATTGTGCTAGGCTCAGCTGAGGGGCTTACAGTGTGTTATGTAAAAATAAACTTTGATTTTGTGGCTCATGCTTGTGGAGTTTCAGATGTACTCAAGTTACTATTTCCTTTTCCTTTCCTTGTCCTGCCTCACTCATACTGGCTGTCTTGCTTCTCTAAAAGTAAAGCGGTTAGAGTGGTTTTAACTTTATTTGCAAAGACACTTGAGATTAATAAAAGTAATTAAAGGCTTAGTCTTTAAGACTTTCCCATTAACTGCAGAAATGGGAGATCATTTTCATAATAACACTTTCACTAGTGTGTAATGTATTAAGAATAAGTACCATGGTGCTTTCAGATGAGAGGTTTTTATCAGAACGAACGTCCTTTTCTTTTTCAGGGACATCTAGTGCTAAAGTGCATTACTGTCACTTATAGTGGAGTGTGAATCAGAGTTATTATCCCTTCAACCAAAAACCCCAAACACTGACTAATGAGGGAAATTCACATTTATATTGGCCACCACAGAGGAAAATAACAAATTTAGAAAACTAATATTCCTAAATCATTGGATTCTGCAGTAAAATAGCTATACACCATACACAGATTTATTATATAGGTGTGTTCTGGTAATAATTATTTGTGTCTTTCTTGTATTTGTACACATATTTTGTTTTGTTCTCACCTCATTATTAACCCTTTCATGCATGAATTATGATAGCCTTAATAAAGATTTTTTTTTTTTTTTTCCTGAGTGTGTTTATTCCTCTAGGCATTAAAATAACAATGCGATTGATATTTTTTTAACCTATTTTTCATGGAGATGCAAAAATGTCCGTTCAGCTGGACACCACGCATTTAATTTTTGAAGCAAAGAAACGTCTTTACTGATATACTGTCTGAAAACTATGACATAAAAACATTTTTAATGCAGCTAATCTGATGTTTTCTTACATTTTAACATACTCTAATACTGGTCATTACTCACTTCATGGAGATAATATGCAACAAAAGAAAGCCTTTTGTTTAACCCATAAAAAACCCAGTGCTACTTTTGTCATCATTTTGTTAAAAGGGAAAAAAAAAAACAACTGCTAATTACAGTCTAATAACAACAACAAGCGACTGATTTACACTCAAACATGTTAGTGCAGATCAAGTTTATGAAGAACAGCAAAGTTACAGTAATTATATGAACTGCAGTGTATGGGATGATGCATGAGTGTCCACTGTGTTGGCTGATATGGAACTAAAATAACAAAATCCATGAATAGAACAGCTGTAAAATAGCTGTCCACTGTAGTGACCACTGTGTATGGAAGAGTAAACTGTTAGATATAGGTCTTGTTTTTGAGTTATGAGTAGTCTCTTCTTCTGTCCACATAATCAATCAAATTTATGTATATAGCGCCAAATCATAACAAAAGTTATCTCATGACACTTTACATTTAGAGCTGGTTGAAACCAAACCCTTACAGATTAAGAAACTACAGAAACCCAGCAGAATCAATCAATCAATCAATTTGTTACAAAATTATTTCAAACAGTCAAAATTGACAATTCATTTACAAGATACATTTTATAATAGGACACCCCAGAAGCAGTCCTCAGTTTATAAATGGGGGCTCTTAGACATGTGATGAGAGACACAACTTACATTATAATCTTTAATAAATTAAAATGTTCTAAATAACTACAAACATATTTTAAAATCTTTACCTATCAAGCTAACAATGTTTCATTTCCTTTTCCTGAGTCCTATTGTAAGCAGCCAATAATACCAATAGTACCAATAATAGAAACTTCTACCATCTATGAACTATATAATAAACACTATCACAAGCAGGACCACAGCAGCAGTTCCAGGGATGATCTAGGGAAAGCCTGTGAGGACATAAATCACAGAGACTCCAGGGAAAACGTTAAGTCAGTAACATGTATTTGCTGGGGTAAAAATAAAGGAGAAGAGGAGGAGAGAGGAGGTCAGAGAAGAAGAGGAACAGAAGGGAGGGGAGATAATGAAAGTGATCTGTTTAGTCAAATTTTTGCACTGCTTTTTTTTTTTTTTTTTTTTCTAACATGGAGACAAAACTGCTCATGCACAGAAAGCACATTAGGTGGTAAGTGTTGACTGAAATGTGAAGGAGCCATAGTGGTTTAAGGACATAAATTTCCCCATCCCAATATGGCTGCAATACAACTCAAACAACACATACACTCTGTGAATGATTGATTACACACATTTTGTAAATTGTATGTGAAAAAAAGCAGACTGCTCAAAACAAAAGGAGACTTTAGGTCAGGATGTTCTTTAAAGGAATTGCCTGGAAGCTGTTCAGATTCTTCGAATGCATCTCCAAACTCTGTTAAAAAAAAAAAAAAAAAGGCCATAACACACAGTGCAGCTGCTACTGCTTCTTATCATTTGTCTTTGAGCAGCCTCGAAGCCTACTGAGATAATTCAGCAACACGTGATGCAAATTCCATCAGTTATTTCAGCAGGATATCATTCTAGTTTGGCAACTGCGGCGTTAATGTCACCCCTAACTGTACAGTGAATTTGTGCAACTCAGTTCTAATGTTTATGTTTCTGTTAAGTGTGGTTTCACAATTTCTGTCTCCTTTACACACATCATTACATCTTAGTGATGAAAGATTAAACATATGATCCAAGCATATGAATTACTCTTTCAATGCTAAATATCAAACAGAGAATAAACACATTTATGCATTTGTCAATCAAGTCAACTTAGTTATTTATATACCAAAAAAAATCACAAAATTTCCTTTTGTAAGATATAACACTATCTGTCCTCAGAATGTGGAAAAACTCTTACGAAACAGATGGAGATAATGAAAGCCAGAAAGGGCAGAAGAGGCACATGATTTAGGATCAAGACTAGAGCGAGAAAACAGAGAGTAATGCAACATGTTGATAGAGTTCACAAGTTATAGGTATCACATCAGGACACTCATTGGCTAGTCTGTAATTATTTATCTTCAGCAGAGTCGGACTGTCATGATGTCAGCCAGGAGGTTAAGAAATGGAACAAAAAACAAGAAAAACTTGGCTCTTTTCTTGATTCTATGCATAGAGGAGGGAGGTTTAATTAGGTCTGACCAGAGTAAGACACATACCTCTTTAAAATTCTGTAAGTTATCAGAAGCACCTTGAAGACTAATAGGACATGAATAGGGAGCCAGGGAAGGGGAGATCAATGGTTAAGTCTGTAGAGCTTGATAGTTCTTTGTTTGTTTGTTTTTTTTAAGCATTATTCATTCCCTTATCACAGAAAAAAAATGCAGGCAATGGCAGAAGATTAATTCATCCATTGGCGACCAAAATCATTCACTGATATAAAATGTTAAATAACTGTTGATCCACTAATCCTATCAACACATGTAAATAATTGGTGTAAAATGCAGTTTGTCATCTTTTCATGGTCATCACATATGACCCATTTGGACGTTCAGAGGCTCTGTAGTGAACGTGGAAACACCGTCATCTTCTACAACATTGATTCACCAGTAAAACCCATGGAGTTGGATCAATGACAGTGGATGGAGACACTTCTTTTATGTTCAGTTAATGATATATTTGCAGAAAAAAAAAAAAAAAATCTTCGGTTTTCTCTGTTTTGGACGTAATAACCCTCTGAGCTTTAATGAACATAATCAGTGAATTAAATATAGGAAGAAATCTGATTTTCACTTAAAAATGAAAAAAATACAGAGCACAATATTAGAATAAATGGCGATAAATCACTCAAGAAAGTTTAAAAATAGAGAAAACTTCATTTGAGAACTGCCATAAAAGCAGCACTGGGTCTTTATCTGTTAAGTTATACTATCATTTACCCATATGGTATTTGTATTATGGCATATGAGAGCAGCTGTGGCTCTGTTGTATACTGATGTATGAGTGTGTGTGTGAATGGGTCAATGTGAGGAACTGTAAAGCACTTTGGGCACATTAAGGTGTATATAATGGGCTATATAATTTACCATTTTTTTTTAACCATTTGTCAGGAGGAGCAGCAGGCGCATGATGAATTAAAGGGGTATTTGTTCAAAAAAGGTTGTGGAACACTGATTTAAAGGATAATTTTACATGTCAAGAAAATCACAATTTGTAGCAAAACTGCTGAAGTATCAGAGTGTGAAAATACTACACATCTAAAAGTCATGGAGGTAATGTCATCGAAACTGTACAATCTGTTCAGAGCTGTTTAAGATTTTCTGGATTGTCAACATGACCAGAGTTGTAGTAATTTGCATCTCTTTTAATAGTTTTTCATCTCACTCTTTTTTTGACTGAGGCAAAATATCAGGGCTGTTTTGGTGTTGGTGACATGTACTGTATAATGTGTAACAAGACATGCAGTCCATTGAGCTGCTTAACCATAAGCTACAAGTTTCTTTGCAATTTTTTCTCCAAAGTGTGACTTTCCTGACTTGTAAAATTATCTTTTAATTTGACAAACATCATATGTTTAAATTGTGGCACCATTCAAGCAGGATCAAAGAATTATTTGTCTCTCACAATGCACAATTTATATTTTTTAGGCAGAAAGGGCTTTGACTTTCTATTGGAACTCATATGATCTGAGCAGATTCAAGAACTGTATTTTCTTCAAACAAGTAGGAGGGTTAATATTAGATTGACAGCTGTAATGACCAATCACAGATCACATTCTGTTACACTTGACCTGGGTGCAATTCTATGGTTAAACTTTGTGTTTCAACATGGAAGCTTGGAAAAGTGGCTTCACGTTTTCATACCAGCATAAAACACTATTATATTCATCTAGATGTATATTTAGTCCTTTAATTTATTGCAGAGCGGAGAGAGAGCTGTAGATGGAAGATGTTTTCAGATTTTGATGTTTTTACTTGCAGCTTTATGTGAGTGAAATTTTCTGGTTCTAGTCCAGCTTCAAATTGAACCGTGCAATTATACATTGTAATACGCTGCTGCATGATGCCGGAAAACAAAACATTTACACTAATTAAGCGTAGATTTTTAAATTTTCTGTGTCCACCAAAGAGAACAAAAATACAATGTGCTTTGCAATATTCACTATATACAAAAGCATTATAACGGAGAGCTCTTTGTGTTAACATTAGCTGCAACTGTTTCTCATTAAGTCAGTTCTGTTTCCAAAATGAGGCGTGTTAATCATCTTTGCTCCAGCTATCAAAGCTGAAATATTTATTTGCATTTTTACATGGCATAACATAGCAATGAAGTACTTCCAAACTAAATACAGAGTAGGAAATGTTCTCATAGCTTTTACTTCGGTAAGTCTGTTGTTTTGTGCAACAGTCTAATGCATCATGTATCATGAATGTTACAGAAATGTCTTAACCTAAATGAGTGGGTGACTAGAGTGAAAGCTTCCAGGTGAATTAATGATTTTTCCCCCCAATTATTTTAACTATCACCAGTGAAGTTCTAGGGATGTTTGACTATCACAGTCTTTTAAACAAGCTCTTTAAACATCACAGATCCAGGTCTAATTTGTCTTTGCTGGTGTTTTTTTCTTGGTACAGAACCTTTGAAGACACTGATTAGACCCAAATATTCAAGCCAAATTCATCTAAATAGAATAGCATGTAACTACTGAAGACTCTAATTCACAGTCCTATTCTACATCTACAGTTTGTAAATGCATAATATTGTGCAATTTATTTATTTATTTTTTGCTGTATTTGTGTGTGTTTGTTGTGTTCAATGAAACAATGTTGAATAAATGCTAATGCCTTATGCCATGTGTCACATTTGTTTATTTTTGGTGAAGGAATGACTGCATTAATAATGCACTGTTTGTTTTCTTCTATAATTGATTTGAACAGAAAATGAACCATGCAGCGTCAGGATTTATCGTGGAAATACAGTTTGCTAGTCTGAATACCTTTTGTTTCAAGTAGATGCTCTACTAAAGGCCTGCAAGGAGAGATAACTCACCTGACACCTGCTCTAGTAATCCTGTCACTATACAACTGTTGTTCCATTTAAACAATTTACATAAGAAGAAAAATATCCTTTGAAACTTACAATGATAATTTATGAAAACTAGAGCAGAATGTTATAGAAGCATAAAGGTAAAGGAAGAATCAATCCATCCACCCATCCATCCATCCATCCATCCATCCTCAGTGGACATGCCTGAAACACCTCATTAAGGAGGTGTCAAGAAGGCATTGTAACCAGATCCCTAAACTACCTCAACTGGCTCGTCTTAAAAGATTAAAGGTTAACTTGGTTTATTATCCCCATACGGAAATTCAGTCTCTGCATTGTACCTGTCCGAATACATACACAGTATCTAATATTAACGTTATAACACCAAACGTATCATATTTGATACATGAGTTTTGAAACCTTCTACTTGATCAATGTGATATTTGTTTTTCTAGCAAAACCTGATGTATATGTCAGGGTAGAGACTGCGATCTGGTAGGATCGGCGATTCTACCAGTAGAGACTCCGATCATAGTCTCTACCAGTAGAAACTCCGATCAGAGTCTCTACTGGTAGAAACTCCAATCCGAACCCTAACCCTAACCCTAACCCTAACCCCTAACCCTAACCCTAACCCTTCTACTGGCAGGATCGGAGTTTCTGATCCTACCAGATCGCAGTCTCTACCCTTACATATACAATTAGATACATGCAATACACAAATAATCCACCAGGAGGGAGGAATTCATTCACCAAAGGCCCTTTCAGTGACACTACATGACTGTCATTAATGAGGAAGCGGGCGGAACTTTACCAATTTTGAAAAGGAATTACCAATTTGTTAGACATGTTTGTGTTATGTTTTTGTTTGTTCAAAAATAATAACATTTGAGCATTGAGACCCCATGTATCAAATATGATACATAATTGAACCTCATAGATGGAAATTGATATTTAAAAAAAAAAAAATGTTTGGGTTGTTCAGAAGGACCAATAAAGGCTCCAGTTTCAAAGAACCGGAGTTTTCATTCAATAATTTAATGGTTCAGGCTTTACAGGGTTAACAGCATTAGCACATAGCATACACACATTAGGAGCAGTGAGCTGCCATTGAACCATTGGACCAACTCTAGATCTTCATCAGCACCAGGAGATTTTATGTTAATTTTATCTCAATAACTGAAATAAAATTGTATGTTTGATTATTTCCTAGAAAAAACTCTCAACTACATGGTTGACAAGTTGTTAATGCCACCTGCAGTTGTAGATAATACTACTGAAATATTATCCCCAAGAGAAAAGTTTAAATAACTCTTTCAAGAGACTTTAGAACTTGAAAGAGTTTAGACTTTAGTGACTTTAGAAGGTCAAGGGGTTATATAAATATGACCTCTTCAACAGGAAACGTTTTTTCCTGTTTGATGTACACAACAGAAGTGTTTATGAGGACTTCCTCAAAACCATTTGGTGTTAACCTTTTGTTTTCACTTTTGAGAAGTTCACTCGGTTTCCGCACAGCAGCATCTTTAACAGCAGATAAAATAAATTATTCAGAAAATAGCAGACTGTAACAGATTGAAGATGCTTGACTCTAAATAATGAAACTTTGGTACTGTCAGAACATGAGGAAAAAGCAGTGCACATTGCCTTTTTCTGTCAGGAAACAAATATAGTCACATGTTCACATCAGTTGAAATATTACAATGAAACATCTTAAACTAATTAAAATCATGAAATGTTGTGTATTCAAGTGGTAAGCTCTGACTAAGTAAGTAGACATTCAGACTAAAAACAGTGGCGCAATACAACAACGCAGCTGCACTGGTCCACACATGCTTTTTCATTCACAAAATACTGCAGTTCAGTAGAGTGTAACCTATTTCTTAAAAGTCATATCCACAGTCAGGTCATGATTGAAAGCAGCTCTTTCAATGATTTGAAGGAGCTCGAATGTAATTGCTGTGGGATCATTTTTTTTTTACCCATAATTCTTTAGATGTGTAATTGCAGTGTATAGAAGGAGACCACCTCTACTGGGCTGCTCTCCTGTGCCTATACAGGATTCCCATGGGATGAAGAACCGGGAAGATTTCAACATTTCCATAAAAATGATCCACCTCCATTGGCAGGACTCTACTCTAATTTTATAAACTCACTGTTGACTGTGCTCTACTGAGCTCTTCACCCTGAATTCACCACATGCACTTGGGTATTCATAGAATATCCTTCCATGCATTCTAGGGGTCAGGGGGAGAGCTATACAAGACAATATGTGGAAAGGGATATTTCTACATCCACTTCCTTAAAGCTTGTCTTATCCTGAGCTAAAAATGTATTGGCCTTAACTCACTAGAGTTGTTTTAATTAAACCCACCACATGATGTCTTTTTAACAGAAATGACATCAACTCTCTGATGAAAACAGCAGATGGCTAAGATAAGGAACATCATTGACATCCTGTCTAATACCCAATTGCCTCGAACCCAAAAGGAGCCTCCATGGGAATACTGCGCTCCTCAACAACTGTCAACTTCCACTTTAATGCCACTTGATTAAAAACATAGAGCATTAAGGAGATGTTAGACACGTTAAGTCCCCTGATTCTATACCATAAAAATAAAGATCATACAATCCACTGTAAAAAATGACTGAAGGATTAACACCAAAAAGTTGTAAAATTGCAACATAAAAAAACTGTAAGTGATGATACAAAGCAAAGTTGTTTATTTGAAAAGATTTTTGTGTTAACGATTAAATCAAATATAGCTGTAGTTTTTGCAGGAAGAGTATGTGAACAAAACCAGATTTGTATGTAGAAATTATGCATTTCTATTGTTTTTAGAAAATAAAAGTGTAAATTGAAAAACAATGTGGTGCCGTTTAAATTGCAAGACCATAATGTTGAAATAACGGCATACTTGCTTCTTTTTTTTAATAAAAAAAAGAAGTTATAAAAAAGTAAACATTTAACAATTTAACATTTTAAACATGTAAATTAATGGGTTGGTAGAGTTGGTAGAGCGGCTCTTCCAATAACCAAAGAGTTGGTGGTTTGATTCCTGGCTCCGACTGTCCATATGTTAAAGTGTCCATGGAAGACACTGAAGCTTAAATTGTTCCCAGTTTGACCTGGTGGATTTGGAAAGCGCTGTGGACACCATGAAGGTGTAGAAAATGTGCTAAATAAGTGCTGTCCATTTACCAGTTAAATCCAATGTTAAATCTACATCTTTAAAATGTTAAATCTACATGTTTAAAACACATGTTACTCTGTAAATATGTTTACAGTTGGATGTGTTTTCTACAGTATTGTTCTGACAACCACAGCTGCCAGTTTTTTTCTGTAAAAACAACAGGATTTTTTTTTACTGTGTATGTACAGTACATGTGATCCAAAAGAGAGAAATTCCACTTATACCTAATATGACTTACTGTTTCTGCATGCTAAATACAAAATAGTTTTATTTAGGTATAAATAATTTGCCAGTCTAGGTCAGACCAAAACAACCTCCATTTCCTCTATTGCTCCTCCATTAACATCAAACGTGTGCTCTCTCAGGGTGTTAAAACTGTGAATCACTGAAAAGCTGACTGATCCTGAATTCAAATGTGACACCCACCCCCCTCCTCTCAGTCTTCTGTACCCCATTAACACTGACACCTTTTACAGATTCATATGGACCATTTGTTGACTTCCAGTCACTTTGACAATATAGATTAGCTACTTGTGAGATAAAGTTTGTCTTATGAGGTGGTGTGAAGGTCTGTATGTGTTTTGACAGGAAACATGAACAGGATGTGACTGTATTAACTCGATGACTGTATTTCTGTATAAATATAGTCAGTAAAATGTTATAGCACTGTGTTATTTAGGTTGTTATTTATTCAACTAATTAAAAAACATGCGAATTAGGAAATACAGCTGTAGCTCTACTACTTTTGATGGTGTACACTGTCAAAATTCCTACCTAACAGAGTTGGTCTGCTCATTTTGTTTCACTGAATGAAGTTGAGCATTATGGATTGTCAACAAATCCTCTTCCCAGTGCAAATCTGAATATTTGTTTTGAATTTGTGCAATAAATAAAAGTAGTTTAATAACAAAAGAAGCAATACTGATAGAAGTTTAAGATGATGAGTCAATTGTTTGATTTTTATACTATATGTTTTATACAGATTATCAGCTCTAAAATATTATATTATCAAGATGAATAAGGAGACTAGTAAGATTATATTTAACTCTGCAGATTTAGGCAAACTGTATGTCTTTTGAGATGCTTAAGATGAGCTTTAAGTCTTTTAAATGCTAAAACAGGATGTACATTTAATAAACTGAGGGGAGCCTCCAAAACAGCCATAAGGCAGACAATACAAGGGAATGAAGATGTACATGATGTTCTTTGAGGTTATGGAAAATGATAGCAATCCAATGTATCACAAAGTTCGAAATAAGCAAAAGGATTTCTTTTAAAGATGGTATAAATCCAAAAGTTTTATGAGTGTTTTGTAGAACTTAATAGCTTAATTATCATGCAATTGTTGTAGTCTGTGCTTAACTGGCTACATGAAACTAACCCAAAGCCTAAAAAAAAATCCAGACAGACAGAGATTAAGCACAAAAGAACTGAGAGAAGAGGAATGACAGGATTTTGTCCTTTTCAATGTATGAACAAGGCAATTAAGGATGAGGAGCAGGACGAGTGAAACCATACTGTTGAGCACCTCGGGTAAAAGACGACGATTATTCATTTAGTGGAGGAGGAAATAAATTAAGAAATGTGACCATGAGGACATCAGATATACATATAATCCAAGCTGAAAAAAGCACGG
Organism: Sphaeramia orbicularis; assembly: GCF_902148855.1. Taxonomy (NCBI): domain Eukaryota; kingdom Metazoa; phylum Chordata; class Actinopteri; order Kurtiformes; family Apogonidae; genus Sphaeramia; species Sphaeramia orbicularis. The sequence goes on along the minus strand of NC_043962.1, from coordinate 44,908,559 downwards.
GTTATGAGTGTGTTACAGAGAATTACAGATGAGGCCAGAAATCTGTTGACACATAGGATCTAAGCCCCCCGAGATGTAAGTCCTAAGCATGTGATGGTTTAAGGGATAGGATGTTTTGGGGTAGGTTAAGGTTGGTTTAAGTCTAAAGGAAATTAATGTAAGTCAGTGTAATGTTACATAAACATATACTGTAATGTGTGTGTTCGAACATGAGCATGAACTCTCTAATGACTACAAACCACATTTCAATTTTAAATTATGTCATCTTTTAATTTGTTTAAACATTGGTTTAATTTCCAATAATTTAATCAGCACAGGAATGTATTAAAGTAATATATTGTATTTTCTGCATGTAAACACATTCAGCAGGGGCAACTGGTGAAATTAGTTTTTGGTGGGGTTCAATTTGCGGATGCACTACAACGCCAAAGTACATGCCCCACTATTTAAAAAAAAAAAAAAAAGTAAATTACAATAAAAATACACAGTATGTGTTTTCGGTCATTTATTTTTCATATGTAAATTTCATCTGTCTATTGTTCAACATGCACATTTATCTATGATGGGGGCAGCTGTGGCCTAGATGGATGGAGAGTCATCTGGAAAGTCGACTTGTGACCAAAGGATTGCCGGTTTGATTTCCTGGACTAGCAGAGATTTGTTGGCTGGTGTGCCCTTGAGCAAGGCCCTTAATCCCCCCATTTGCTCCCCAGGCACCTGTTATGGCGATTCCACTACTCCTAGAATGCAGTGTGTGATGCATGTATGATCTAGTGATGAGTTGAAGGCAGGTTTGTGGTGCATGTTTACATGTGTGAACCCCTACTGACTAAATAAAGACAATTCTTCTTAATAAAGTCAGGCTTATCCCTGTGTCTTTAGCTCTAATAGTATGGACAGTGCATTTAGGGCAGAGGTGAAGGTAGTGCAGATAGATCGCATGGCATTAAAAACATAGAAAACTAACGGCTAAAAGATATTGTCACACACGCTGGGAATCTAAACCCGGCCTCTCTCCTCGAAGCCAGGCGTGATCACCACCGAGCCATCCTGCTGCTAGCATGCGTCATAGTAGTATTAGTTATGGATCTATTCTCTAATTGCATTTCTGAGGAAGGTCTTGATTCTTTTCAGGATGTGATGTTTACTCCTGTGGATGTGCTTGGGTGTAAATTTTTGTATTCAGAGGCTCTCCTATCTGTTGTATTGGAGGGAGGGCTTCACTAAGCACGCACCATTTATAACGAGAGTCTATTATGGAAAACAGAGAGCCTTGGGCACAGATTTATTGCCCCAAACAGGAAACACTTCAATTGACTGCTCAATAAAAGACCGAAAACATTTTGAAACTATGCTTGAATGCAGATGATACACAGGACTCTTTGGCTGTATCCTGTATAGCTCATTTATTTAAATACTCATGTTTTTGTGAAATTATTTTATGCAATTTCTATCATTTTCTTCTCCATGTGAGACAGGCAGGGGTGGCGCCCTAGTGCCTTCTATTGACAAGCCGCCACTGACATTTAGATTTTGATGCCTAGAACTCAAAAATACATATTCAGACTGAGAATTTAACAGACTATTGAGAAAACAGGTGAGATGATCAGGGAGGGAACATCTACCACAGGTTTTGTTGGGTCATGGCTCAAAACTTTGGGTCAAACTTCGTAAGGTAATTTTCAGTCAGCAAAGAAAAGGAGTATTTTTCAATGCAAAACATAGGTCTTCAAGCATCTATAGTACATTATATTGTGAAAAGTGTCAAGGTCTGAGACTAGTGGAACTCAAGTGCGTGTGGTGAACAACAACAGACAGACTCAGATGAGCGTGAATGCGATTTAAACATTTATTTGTCCATAAAACATATTGAAGAAAAGCAAAAACTCTGACAAAGGAGAACCAAAGGCGTCACCAAACCAGGAGATAGACACGAACCGAACCAAGGGAACCGGACCTGAAACACAGCAGAATGTGGTGTTCAAAAACACACACAGGGAAAGAAAAGCAAGATGGAAACTGAGGGTTGATATGTACGACGGTCTGAACTTAGACACAGACTTAATTAACAAAAGACTCAAGCACCAGGAAACCACAATGCAAAGTACACCAAAATGAGAGAGACCCCCACCTCACCAGCATGGGAGCAAAGACGTTCTGGCACACAGCACAGGAACTGCAGGGCTTACAAGCAGGAGGAGAGCTTGATTGCAGATCAGCTCCTGGTGTGTGCCATTAACTGGTCAATCACAGATGGGGAGGAGAGGGAACAGAAGACACAACCAAACCAAACTAAAAAGTGGATCATGACAAAAAGATTGAGGTTGAGTGTGTGAAGGTCAGAGGCAGAAACCACTGTTGACTGTCCTTTGAGCTTTCAGGCAGCATTGAACGAGAAACTGTCTAGAACTGCATTAAGAAAGAAGCATAGAAAACTCATACCAATTCTGTGCAGAAATGGTACTCTGAGTTCTGAGGTTGAGCAGATCTGAGATGGACTGAAACAACAGAGAAAACATGCTGATGTGCCCAGTAAAAAGTAAAAAGCAGCATCAGTACCCACATGCCTGACCTGCTTAGTATGTGTGAGGGCACCCATGATGTGAAACAATATATTGGACATTTACAGAAACATATGGTGCTGTCAAGTTGACACCTTTTTGTGGGAGGTCCATGGTTATCTCAGCAGGACAATGTCAGGCCTCATTTTGCACTACTTCCAACCCTAGGGCGTCAGAGTAATAGAATGCATGTGCTGGACTGTCCTATGTGGCCTGCAGTCCACATTAGTATTCTACTGAAAATGTAGATACATTTTAAAAACTAGAATCAAACAACAGATACCACGGACTGTTGACCATCTGAAGTGATGTAGCCAGGACAAAAAAAATCACTTATTGAAGTGCAACTATTGTCCCAAATGATTAAGATGTATAATACATAGGAAAAGTCATTTTTTATTTAACCTTTATTTAACCAGGAAGTCCCTTGAGATGAAATCTCTTTTTCGAGGGAGACCTGACCAAGAGGCACATCAGTGCAATACAAATTAACTGACAGAGAATAAAACTACATACAATTAAGACAACATAAAATGGCTAAAAAGCTAAAAACCAGTTTAAGAACAGCAGTTGCACACTTCTGTTAGACAGTTTGACAGAAGAGATTTGAATTCACCCAAGGTAATGAAATGCTGAAGCTGAAGTGAGTTTTGCAAATTGTTCCATGACCAAGGTCCATCATGGGAAAAAGCTGTTTTACCAAGTTCAGAGTGGATTCTGGGGACTCTAAGGAGGAGCCGATGTGATGAGCAGTAGTTGTATCCACTGGTGGATGGAGACAGGAGGCAACAGAGATATGGGGGTAGTTTGCCCAATACAGCCTTGTAGATAAATACAAGCCAATGCCGCTGCCTCCTGAGCCTTGAATAAGCCTGAGTAGTGTAATATAGTGGTAAATATTCCTCTCCTGTCACAACTTTTTTGAGTGTTTCACCAGCATCAAAAGCTAAATTTGTTTATAATAACAAAATACACTTACGATTTTCAGTGAAAACATTAAAAAATCTTTTATTTGAACTTGTGTCAGTTAAACAAAGATTCAAATGAATGAACATACTTTTTGGGTGGGTTTTGTGGATGCATGGCCCTCATTATTTTACCTGCCACACTGTGTGACACCCAATTTGTTTAAGCAATGTAAGAGACAAAATAATTACTCTCTAGGGTCTCTACTTTTGGTAAGATTGTTAATTGTTACTTCTTATCCAGAAGCCAAACAAGGTCAAAGAACAATAACTGCTTGTCATTCAGAGCCGATGAGGACATGGAAATTATTCTTGCTCAAGTGAAACAGATACAATACAGATTAATAGACATCATTCTTTTGCATATAACTAACTCCCTCTTTAAAGAGCTTTGGGCATCACCAGCTCATGTCTTTAAAATACAATGGCATCATTGTTCTATTGAAATACAAGTGATTATCTACATCAGGGGACATAAAGTTATTCAAGGAGGTAAGTTCAGTCCATGAGTCACTATAGTTGTTTGAACTCTACCTCTACTTCAGTATGATTTACAGATGGGTTTTGTAGTAACTTACATTAGTAACGTCACAAATGACTTGTTGTGGCATATGATGCCAAAATGAATATCATAAAAGGTCTCAATGAGTTCCATTATTCACCTGTCGACTGCTGAGAGACGATAATAAAGCTGTTCACTTTGGACCAAAGCATCTGTTTAACAGAGCTCAAGAGTTTATGGGGCCAAATGGTTTGGATCTATTCAGTTTATCTGAAGCTTTTAGAAACTTAAGGTTCTTGATGAATTTTTACTTTACATACCAAGCAGTGGTCTATAGTACATCAGGCTGAGAACAACAATCAACAATGTTTTTTTGGAATATTTATTGACACTATTTAACTCAATTTATCCATTGTTACAGAGTTCATTAAAGAGAGATAGGGCATTTTTTTTAGCCTCCACTATTTCAAATTATTATTTTGTAAAGCAGCAAAGTTTTTAAGGACTGCCAAGATATGTCAAAATGAATAAATGTGGTGGTAGATTGAAAACATTTGTCTATTGTTTATTTTTCTGAATAATTTATGTTGTAGTGTTTTGTTATTTTATGTAATTTACATTATGGCCAGTGTATTACTATTGCAGATTACGATGGGCTTTTTGGACTGACTGAAAGGCTGAAATTCCTTGCCTGTAGTCATAAAATTTCAAAACAACCGTCGCCATCTAATGGTGTATCTTGGCTATTACACAAGCTTTTTCACCATCTGTAACATGTAAACCAACCTTTTACAACTCTTGTAGCCGCCTATTGGTCAGTCAAAGCAGTGTTTACCTCAATCTAATTTCTGATTGGTACATTGAAAATCCTACAGTAAGCATGTGTGTGTGAGAGAGGGCTCACGTTCGTTAGCTTTAGCTGTGTGAAGGGATCTGATTTGGACATTCAACAGGTTAGTATTTCAGTTCATATACTGTAGTTAGCGTCCTGTTGCAAAGACCACTACGCCAATAAAGGCACTTTGACCCCGAATTCCATCTTCTTTGTAATTTGATTGATGTTACGCATAATAGCATGTGCTTTATGGTATTTGATGCTAGCGTTTGCTAATTAGCGTTGAGTTAGCAGGGCTACGTTAGTTTTGCCTTTCGTTAGCTAACAATGTTGACTCCAGCTAAATAGTTTTGCGCTCCAGTTTGTAGATCTACACAAGTCTTCCAAATCGTGTAAATTACTGAAAGGGTGGACCATCAGCGTGGTAGTGATAACATCCCCTCCGCTTGCCAGTGAAACAACGTTTAAATGTGGCGGTTTGTATCAACAGTGAAATGACGACGTGGGAGGTGCAGCACTGAGCCAACTCGGGAGGCTAGGTGTTGTTGCTAGGCAACATATGATTGTGAATATAAGTGACCACGTATTTTACGTCCACTCATTTTTATGTTTCTAATTTTTTTATGTGGTAATTATTTTAGACAAGTTAGTTAAGCACATGGTAGAAAAGCAAAAAAAAAAAACCCGTGCCAAAGGAAATGTCAACCGGTCGTAGTGAAGTTAATGCTAGTCTGCCTGTCAAATCGATTGTCATGGTAACAAGCCACAAGATACAAAGCTTTAGCTAGCCCTCAATATATTGTAAAACACCTCTGAGTCTTGTCTTGTTTCTTTACATCTGATAAACTGAGTTCTATTAATGAATCATTGTCATGTTTTCTTCAAACCTAACCCACAAGGTTATTAAGGACATCGTAGTGTAAGGTATCGTCAAGGAATAAAGGTGCATGTAGCTAATCGCTTCCTGAGACTCTGTCGTTAGCTTGACAGCTGTGTTTGCCTTGATCCAGGGCTGCTTTAGTGTAATTGTATATTGGTTAAATGTTACGTGGCGCCTGTCGACGTGCGCAGTTCGTTATCGCTTATGAATCTACATGTTTTAAATTGCTGTTCCTTGTTTAAGGGTAGTTGATTAGAGGTAAGGTTCTGAATTGCTCTTATCACGGTTTATGGGCTGCTAATCCGCTTTGTACATCTTATTTTTAGGAATGGCAGAGCCGCCTGTGGTGATCCTCCCGCAGTGTATGAGTAGCAGGTAGTGACGGTGCAAAAGAAATGTTGTACCGCTACGTACAATGAAGAAGATATTTAGCTTTACTAAGAAAAAGAAATACCCATCTGGTACCCCTGACAATGGGAGTGTGCTTTCTGTGGGCTATGATCTGAAGGACAAGGACCTAGGAAAGGTTCACAAAGCTGCATCTGTAGGTGATTTGGCAAAGTTGAAGCAGCTTGCCAAGAAAAGTGATATCAACCAGCTTGATAAAGAAAACAGGTAAGTGAGATTGTATTGTTCCTTGGATTTAAAGGCTGTAAATGAATGGAATTGCAATTTATGTGGGTAAATTGCTCAAATATAATCTGCGTTTCATACTTTTTCCACAGGGTCACCAGCAGGTGTACTAGAGTCTTTCTAAATTGTTTAATACATTTGTCAATGAATATATGTATTCTATTTATATTATAGACCTGCCAAATAGTGTGCCTACATCTTAGTATGCACTATGGATTTTTTGTTTTTTATTTGTTTGTTTATTTAGCATAGCAAAACTAGTTTGTCAAGCAGTTTACAGGGCAGGATTGATAAACACAGAGTGCTATGGTTGTTATAACCACTAAGTAAATGCATATGGCCTCCCATTGTTTCTTTTCTACTTAAGTTTCAAGGCAGGATCTGGTTACCTTTTACAATTAGTAAATGTCAGAAGTAACTGAGTGGTGTGAGGAGAATACTTGACAGAACAGCACTTTACAGAGAAGCAATCAAAGTTAATACAAAATCTTTCTAATTATTGCCTAAAAGTCCATCTGAAGAAATTAATATCTGAAGTTGTTCAAAGTATGGATTTTATAATAGTAGGTGGACTGTAGTACAAGCACGGATAGTTTTGTGTCATTTGTTGCAACAGAGAAATTGTATAGTATGTTTGCAATTAAAATATTTGTTCTTAGAGAGCATCTCTCAAGGCAAGACTTCAGAATATAAATCTCTATATGAAAGAACTAAAATTAAGAGTTAGGTCTTTGGTAACATATTTGAAAGGGTTTGGGCAACTGTGTGGTAGTATGGGTGTGTAAGAAGAACTCTCACCTTTATTGTTACAGAACAGCACTTCATATTGCTTGTGCAAGTGGACATGTTGAAGTGGTGCAGTTCCTCGTTGAGAGCAAAGCCAAGCTTAACCTATGTGACAATCAGAATCGATCCGCCTTAATGAAGGTAATCCTAGATGATTAAACTGTGAGAGCAATTTTTAATCTCACATAAAACATATTGTCTCATAATAACTTACACTCTCATTACTTAGTATATTTTTAATTACTTCTTCACCACATTATTGAGACAATTGACCTGTATGTGAAAAGCTCACAGGTAATAAACCCATTTCTGATTGTGGTCTTTTCTCCATGTAAGGCGGTGCAGGGCCAACATGAGCGCTGTGTTAATATACTTCTGGAAAATCATGCTGAACCAGATCTCATAGACATCAATGGGAACACAGCCTTACATTTGGCCGCAAATATCCCATCTATCTCCACCGCCCGCTTGCTACTAGAACATGAGGCTGATCTCAATGCCCCAAACAAGGTACATTTTTCTGAGTGTGTGTTAGCTCTGTTGTTGAACTACCATTTTAAAAAGCAGTTATCACACCATTGGCTTATATATCTTATTTAATTATGACATCTTTATTTCTATATACTATACAGCTATTGTAAGGATAAAATAACTATTATGGATAAAACATATTAGTAACTGTTAGCTTTGCACCACAGATTGAAGTGCAAGTAAGGATATGCAAAAAAAGAATGGATAAGCCATAGCTATCTCAAGGCAGGCATCACAGAGGGACTATGCTTAATGTGACTGCTATGATCTAATCTGTAGGAGGGGTTCACACCGTTGAGTGTTGCAGTCCGTGAGGATCATATAGAGATGGCTGAGTTTCTATTAAAAGAAGGTGCTGATGTGAACTTTACTGGTCAAGAAGAAAGGTCAGTCCTTAACAATGAGAAGTCTGTGATACATATGGACGCATCATAATGTGGCTGAACTAACTATTAAGACTATTCTCTCTGTTTGTGATTTTACATGCAGGTCCCCACTAATGATGGCTGCTGGCAATGGGCAAATTGCTATGTTGCGACTGCTCTTGCGCTATGATGCAGATATTACACTAAAAGATTCCAAAGGATGGTCAGCAGATGACTATGCAGTAATGAATGGGCATCATCCGTAAGCTTTTTTCTTTTCTCTTCTTTTATTAGAATAGAATGTGATTTTATGCAGGTGTGTTGTGTAGATAAAGGCAAATCAAACAAACAGTGGAAACACACAAATAGAATATTTAAATTGTTTTGTGGTTAATTTTATTCAATAGAAACAATTTTTTTTTTCCCTCTTTGTTGCATCTCTGAATGCAGTTCACTTCCACAACATTTATATTCTAATGTCTTTTGTGTGTTTTGCAGTTGTTCTCTTCTTATCATTGAGCATGGTACCCAAAAGAATGATGGTTCCTCCCTCTTACATCAAGATGGAAGCAAGAAGAAGAAAAAAATACTGCTGGGCAGTCCTTCCCAAGATGCTGAAGCAGGCTTCTCTTTAGGCGGACCAGCCACTGACAAAGATGGTATGCATGTATATCTGCTTCAAGACAATAAGTTAAATGGTGTGAGGACATTAGCACTTTTAGGTAGTTGGACTGTAGAATATTCCATTAATGTATCTATTTTTTATTGACATTAATTATTTCATTTATTCCTCATGCAATACCACTTGACTGGATCTAGAGCATGGATCAAATGAAGCAGGGAGAGGTATTACTTTGCTTAGATATAGCTTTGTTGGCCAAGTGAGTTAAATGCTGCCAATTTCTTGTCAAAGTTTTTCATAGTTACAAAGAATGGATATTTGATGGTACCCCTATTTACAGGAAATTGCATTTATTTTCTGCTGCTTGCCCTGTAGTGCTTTGTGTGTCTTACATATCCTGCTTTTTTAGATTTAAATGCGTTATAGATCAGGTTCTAAGATTCAAAACACGTCAAACATGTTTATTGCATAATGTAGGAAATAAAGAGAGGCTCAAAAGAGTTGGATTTAAAAAAAAAAAAAGACAAAAAAAAAAATCTCTGATTCTTTATTTTCTAAATTCTTTATTTTTCTTTGCAGATTTTGAGGATAACTCTCAGTCTGAGTCACTTAGCCGGTGAGCAAATGTTCTTACTTTCTAACTGCATTAAATGGTTGTTTTGCACTTTGTTTCCTGACTAACATTACTCTTTATCTTAGGGTATCAAAAAGTGCTGCTGATGAGTGGCCTTCATCTGATAATGATGAAGAATCAGTTTCAATTGAAAAGGTTGGTGCTACAATTATATTCCTCTTAAGCACTATTCAGACTCAATTAGCATTACATGGGTACGTGGGGTACTGCCAGTTTACCACAGGACGTCGATAATATTAATGGCCAGTTCACACAGGATAAGAAATATCAGTAAAACTAAGTGGGATGGATAAATCCATTCACGCACCGCCGTCCCCTCCTGTCGTCATGTGCGTATGATGCTGCTTTCCAATTCCAAAATCCAAAATAGAGCCTGGCTCGAGCTGCATATTTCTGTCCAAACCAGACCTGTGCCCAACACTGTTGCGTCTGAACCCGATGGGTATTTCAATGTTTGTGTCCAAACCTGATCAGTTAAATGCAGTTGTTCCCATATTTATGTTATAGATGTTATTAAATTTACTTGTTTACACATTTGTGGTATGTGAACAGTACATTTATTAAATGACTACATGTGCAACAAATGCTTTGCATTGCCACTACAGAAACGAAACCTTAGACTTGGGGTGACACAAGGTTTCACACGCACTTGTCTGACTGCCTACTGGAAAACTGAATGCATCTTCAAGAGTCTCCATGCTTAAAAATTTGTGAAAAACCACTTGTAAACAGGATATGACAGAATATCTGCAGACATATTAACTACTGGTCTATTCGCATGGGATTAGTATTACCTTGGGTCATTTTCCCAGACTCTTTTACAGAAGATAAAAGTTGCGCTAATCTTTACTGACATTGTGCGGTAATGATTACTGACATAGCACATTCGGACGGGACTAAAATCTCTGACAGTTATTACTTTACCCCACGTACCTAAAAACTAAAACTAATCCTGTCCGAATAGGGCTTTAAACATCTTTTTTTTTCTTGAATTCATTTTTACTTATATGCTCTTCCTCAGAAACCACAGAAGGTGAACCTTAGGAAAATGATTGCAACTAAAAAAGGAGAAGGTACAGAACATCTTTAAACCTCATTCACTTATTCATGCCCCTTCATATTTTGTGGTTGTTGGTAGTAATATTTTATCCCTGCCTGTACTGTAGCTTCTGCGCAGCCTGACAGGTCCCTGAGTGGTGTAGAATCTGAACCAGAGAGTGAGAATGTAGTCCAGAGAATCCCATCCTTCCCAAAGGTTACACCCTCCAGCAATGCTCTGCAGCACCCAGTAGACCCCTACCCTGATTCCTTCATTTCCAAAGCACCCCAGATGACTTCTACCCCTCTTCCAAGCCATAGAAAGGTACTATTTTATGCCAAACTTTATCAGTTTCATTTCTATAACACCTTTCTTTCTTCCTCTGAAATGCATAAACAAGCAGACCATGGAGCTGAGCAGGGGAAAAGAAAACGTTCTGAGCAGCCTTCAAGTAGTAAAGCAAAATCAGAGGGAAGTCCAGAGGCGGAGAATTCTGAGGAAGAAGAAGAAGAGGAGGAAGATGATGATGAAGAGGATGATGAGGAGGAAGAGGAGGAGGAGGAGGAAGACGATGATGAAGAGGAGGAGGATGACGAGGAAGAGGATGAAGAAGAAGATGAAGAGGATGAAGAAGAGGAAGATGAAGAGGATGAGGGTGAAGAAGATAATGAATGTGAGGAAGATAATGACAAATGTGTGGCATCTGTTGAGACCGCTGGTTTTGAAGACATACCAAAACCATCTCCCGTGAGTAACCTTAAGAAAACTAACAGTGCTAATACTCAAAAGATAAGTAACACTGACAACCTTAAAAGCCATGTTTCCAGTCTGGACCATGCACCTGTGGGCGAGAGCGTAAATGCCTCTGAGAATGCTGCCAAAACAGAAACTCAAACTGATGACAGTGACCGTCCAGTTGAAACATCACATTATGCAATCCCAGTCACATTGGGAATAGAAGAGGACTGCATTGTGTCGGCCATAAGGGTCGAATCTAAATTTTCTGATGAAGATGACAGCGTTGGGAAGGAATGTATGTGGACGTCGGGTAAAAATGTAAAGTCAGGCCGAGGTTCAGCCGGCAGTTCTAAAACATCCAACAAAAAAACTCTTTCACCAATTAAGCCTGAGGAGAAGTCTGACAAAGAGATGGAAAAGGATGATGATGAAAATGACGATGACTTGTGGAGCAAAAAAGAAGATACTGGTGACACTGTGTGGAATGATAGTGACGATGAAGAAAATCAAACAGGCGGACTGGGTCGTAACACAGTACTTGCTAAGCTAAGGAATATATCACCTGAACATAGCCATTCTGATGTTGAAGATGTATCAAATGAAGAAGGAGAAAAAAAACGTAGGTCCTCATGGGGTTCTTCATTAGACAGTGACACAGACTTAGCCAATGATGATCAGGGAAACGAAAAGATTCCAGAGCAGAAAAGAGATCTTAAAGCAACAAAGCTGTTTTCAGAAGACGCATTACCTCAACCAAACGAGGACCACCATGATACGTCACGGGACACTCCTAGATTATCATCCTCAAAATGTGTCTCACCTCAGCGCGTGATGGGTAAATCTATGTCACCTTCAAAGTTAAGTTCAGCAAGCTCTCCTCGGTCACTAACGACACCAGCGAAAGCAGCTGCAGATGAGTCTGATTGGGATTCTTCATCTGAAAATCATGACGTAAAATACAGCCGTTCCCCTAATAAAAAGGGGCCACTGTCAGCGGTATCTGGAGAAGATGCTGGAAAAGTAACTAGAGAGCCACTGGGTTCTGCTGCCTCCTTTAGTAAGAAAGTTCAAGACACTCAAAGGAAGAAGTCACATGACCCCTCACCTACAGCATCACCAGCAAAGCAAAAACTACAAGACTCAGAGAATCCAAAAGATGATGACAATAGTTGGGATGATGATGAAGATGACAGTAATCAGGAATGCATGCCTACTTTTTCCAGTCAAAGTAAAGGACAGCAGTCACAAAAAACTGGAAAAGATCTCTCCAAATTTCGAAAAACTAAAGGAAGTAAAGACAATAAAAATATCCCTCTGTCTGTGATTGACGGTAATGATGATTTCCCAGAGACAAGAGGACTGGAGGAAGAAAAACCTGTAGGTGTGAAGAAAGGTGATCCAAGTAAAGATGAGACAGATGAGGATTCTGACAGCATGGATGAAAAGCTACAGTACGATTTTGTCAGTTCAACAATGAAACTGTCTGATGTAGGAGATGACTCTGTACGTAAAGGTCATAAGTTAGAAAAAGAACAGGAGGCTAGATTAATTTCTTATGTTCCATTACAAACTCGAAGTGCCATCGCTACTAAAACAACAGTGTCAGTTGCCAAGCTTAGGGAGGTGTTTTCCCGCCCACTCACCAAAGACAGTGGTCCAGCTGGTCAGCAGACCGATTCAGATGGGAACACATTTTCTGATGAAGCACTACCTCAAACTGACATTGATGATGTTGATATAGATTCACCTGATGAGAGTTTAGGCATGAAATGTCCAGAGATCAGGAACACTGAAGAGTATCCCAAGCAGGTAAAATAGGACACTGGCTGTTTTTAGTTGTAGTATATCTGTAGCTAGCTGTGATGCAAATACACACACACTGGCTACATTTCAAGGACAAAAAAATGGGAAAAAAACTCTCTTTTTTTCCACAGAAAGATGATTCCACTGAGGATGAGGATGATCAGAATGATGAAAAAGATGACAAGGAGGACGATGTCTCCGAGGACGATGAACAACCTGAAGAGAGTGGAGACTCACGTGATGCCATTTCACCCATTCCTGAGGGAGAAGTCTGTAAAGATAAGAAAAGAGGTAAAGTTTACAGTCCTCATACAGAAGACAGCCCTGTATATCTGTCCATATTTTCAAATCACTTTCAATCTGTTGAAATAGATTTCCTTTCTGAGCTGGGTCTGGACAGAGGAGACGAAGGGGAGCAGGAATCTTGGGACTCTGAGGTATGGATGCATTTGAAATATCTTCCACAGTCACATTTGTCCCATACTTTCTTCACTTACTGATTGTTTTTCTTTCAGTCCGGATCAGAAAATCCCAAATTACAACATGAAGAGAATCAAAGCGTACTCACTAAGGATCAAGAAGAGATACCCACTGTTAAAGAAGACAATAAAGAAAGTATGTTTATTTATTTCATTTTTTTTTTTTTTTAAAGCAATTGAATCATTTCAAGCACCATTTCATGCTGCAGAAACAGTGACCTGCAGAAAATAGTGTTGACTAGTGTAATCATAGCAGCGCATTAGAGTACAAATGCATGCATCCATTTTTTTTCCAAGTAATGACTCAAGCCTTCTACTATTAACTTAAGTATGATATAGAATATGCAATCAAGCAGTAGATTGCTGCCTTTCCAACAATATTTTACATTTCTTTTGTAGACTTGTTTTATATTCCCTCTTTTTTAAGAGGGGAGGGGAGCAGTAGGATGGCAGTGCTAGAGCCTCGGAGGAGTGTAGACAGCCCAAAAAGCAGCCAGGGAGAGGGTATGAGTGCTTGTCTTGCCTAATAAGTCTAACGAACAGCATGTTTACCATACCATAGACCTGATCATCATATTGTGATCACCGTAGGATAAAGCATGCATCATACCATACTCCATCCTGCATGGAAAATCTAAACCCCCATGTCCCTAAGTGGGGATGCATAGGGTTACAGTTTATGCTCGGCTCTGTTGATCTCTCAGATACTGCCTAAAGGTAAAGGTAAGCGCGTGAGATTCATGATCATAGCACATCTCGGGCTTCTTTACAGAGGCTGAACCCAGTAAAACTAGAGCAGGAAAACTTACCGCTTGTCAAATGCCTAACCATGAAACTTCATGCTGACTAACCATGAACGCCACTGCATGGGAATTTTATTTACACTGTCTTGACAAGTCATCCAGCTTCATCACCATGTCTTTGTTTTCGTGAGGAAGTTACTCTGTTGTCTCAAATGTAACGCCTATATCTTTTCTTGTAGCTGTCAGCAGCAGTAAGGCAGATAATGGAGGAGCAGAGGTTGATAAAGATGATACTACGCAGAGAGAGGTAAGTCCATTGACCCAGTGCCAATATATGTAAACAAAACTGCTTCACTGGATCAAATGGCATCTTTATTCTCATTATCAGACCGAAAAGGCAAAATGGGAACCACTTTTAAGCAAACTTGAAGGAGGGAGTGACAGAAAGACAGGTAAATGGAACCAAACCCAATTTCTGTTGATCTGGAATCAAAGATTTAAACAGTATTTGTTTCTGATGTGGTACTGTGTTTCTGTTCGACAGACTTAATGGAGGAGCTTGGTTTGGGTGATGTTGATGATCTTGAAGGTAAAATTAAAAAAAAAAAAAAAAAAAAGATATGTTTGTGTTGTGTTTTTGAGGTGTTTTTTTTATCTGACTTTTCTACTCTGTTTATGTCATCACACTTTTTGAAGCTCAAAAAGCAGGTCAGTAATATTAGCTGATTAGAACATGAGGAGTTTATAGACTGGTAACTTCAAGTAGATGGTTCCACTGCAACGTAGCATAATGTTCCTGATCAGCTACATTATCGTGTTATGGTTGAGTAGACTGAAAATTTATTACAAAAGCAAATGAATAGACAAATCTGTGGAAATTATTACGATATGAGAAGTAGATACTGAAGTTTTTTTGCCTCATTTAATACACCTCTATATGGGCGCCATTAGTTGCATGAAGACAGCACTGGATTTGTTTCCATGTTGGCTGTATTATAGCCTCTTCAGTGGTGTCAGTGACATCAGTGATCTTTTACTTCAGGTCGTTGATGTCCTGCATCTTTGTTTGATATATGATATCTTTAACATAACCCCATAGAAAGAAATCCAGGGCAGTGGTATCTGGTGAATGAGGTGTCCAGGGAAGTGGGCCGTCCCTTCCAATCCACCGGTCTGAAAATGTTTGATTAGGAACCCACCAACATGCAATCCCCAATGTGGTGGTGCACCATCTACCTGGAAAATGATGGTTGGTTGAAGGTCATCCAGTTGTGATGACTCATATTCAGTCAAAAGGTCAAGGTGAACATTTGCAGTAATTGAAAAATGGACCAATGATTTGATTGCACATGATCCAACAATGTGATTAACAACTTTGAAAACCACTGAGTACAAAGAACAAATCTGATCAACATATCTCACCAATTGCTTTTGTAATATTTTTTTTTTTTTTACTATAAATAGAATTTGTAGACACCATGTATAAACCCACAACTAGTTTCTCCCCCCTGCAACAATGATAGCACTGTTTGTACACAGACATACATTGATTGTCTTGTTTTATTGATACAGATGCATCAGACTGGGACTCAGCCAGTACCACCAGTAAAAGAACTCTGCCTGGTCGCAGAGTTGCTTCACCTGGACTTGAGGAGTTCCCAGAATCCTTCAGTTCCCCAATTAAGGAGGAAGGGGAAGGCAATTTTCCAACATCAACCCTTACACCACAGAGCAGCATCAAGTCTAACAAGAGATCCCTCCCCACACTCTCTCAAATGGCCCCTCACCCCCAGCCTCGTGCAAGGAAGATGGTGCCTCAGAAACCAGAGAGTCAAGAAGGTAAGATACATTAAGAAACTCCAACTTCTTTACAGTGTCATATATGTATTCCATTGTTTAAAAATGTTATAAACCTATAACTTTTATGTGTCTCTTTGCCTTGTTTCATTCAGACTCTGACTGGGAATCAGACGATTTAATGTCTCCTTCCAAAACAGAGAAACCTGACAATCACTCACAAGAAACAGTTCATCAACAGGCAGAGATTAGACCAGGTAAGGGTTACTGCTTGTTTTTCAGCTGGCCTATTTATGTATTCACATCATGTGCTCTGGATAAAGACTTTGTTTCCTTATTAGATTCTGCTGAGCTCACACAAAGATGCAGTGAAGGTCATGTAGAGGCTGAAGAACAGCAGCAGAAGGTGAGAAATTAGTCCAAAATACCATTTGAACACCATCGTGACTTTCTCATCAGTCTTTTATTCACAGACTATGGCTGAGCAATGTGTCAAATTCATTTGATTAATCAAGGTTTTGCTTTCTAACTATTGTGAAAAATGTTTAATTCACAAAATCGAGGTTACTCTTTTGGAGACCTTTCTTGCTCAACATAAATTATAAATGCAAACAGTTTTATTCTTGTTATATATTAATTGGGAATGTGTTTCTCCAAACATACTGTATGTGCCATATTTTATTAGAAAACTTAACCAATATAACTTTTGCACCCGACTCTCAGACATAAAGAGCCTTCATTTTCTCATCAAAATACATAATCAAGGCTTTTATTTTAAAAGATAAGTATGTCACAAATTAGTTACTTTAAGTTCAATCATGATGTAGCTTATTATGTATCTATTTCATTTGGTATTCTTAGATTTTGTGTTTGACTCTTGTGAAATGTAACATATTGTCGCTGTCGGGCAGAAACCTCTTATGTCCAAAACAGTTATTTTTTTTTATAAAACTGGAAAAACGATGTATATTCCAAGTAAATGAATGGAGTTAAGAGATGTGGTCACAAGCCATTTTCAACACTTTTCATTGGTTAAATATTTCTAAAATCATCAGGCCAATGTGATGACAAAAAAGACCAAAAATGGACTTGTACCCCCAACAGTGACGATACCTAAGTTATCTCAGAAAGATTTATATTAATGTTGTTTTGTTTTTCTCTGAAAATGAAATTTGCTTCTTCAGAGAGAGGGAGGGTTTTAGAATATCATCCCATATCTTGTGTTTTTTGTGTTAATTTAAGTCAAATCTTGGTGTTTGTATTTTTGTTTTTTGTCTGTTTTGTGTTTTTCTTGTCCATCCATGGCAAAGGAGGGAGATGATACAGTAGATGTAAATCCGCTAGATGTAGAACCCCCATGCCCATCTGGCCATCCAAGCTCTGACAATGATGAACAGGACCATGATTTGAGAGATCATCACAGTCCTGAGGATCATGGGGAACTAGGCTCTGACATCCCCTGGGAGAATCGTTACGAAAAGCTCTGGGTAGAGGTAGAAAAAAAGGAGATGAAATCCACCTTTAAAAGTGTTGCAGGAGAATTAAAGGCAAGGTTTGGAGAACTTTTCAAATCAAACCGAAGTACTGCAGAAGATACAGAACAAGAGCATGACAAAGCTGAATGCAGCCCAGTAGAAGATGACTCAAGTGATGAAGAGGAGGGGGAGGTCATTGTAAGACCCACAGCCAGAGCACGGAGCACAGTCCTCCTCACCATACCTGAGCAGAGAGAATCTGGACTGGAAGACTCGATGACAGAATCAGCTGATCACTCTCTGTGTGAGGACAGAATGGAGGTGTGTGCAGCCTCAGGTAGTGAAACCAACAAGTATCAAGAGCCAGAGCAACTCACTGATGAGGAAGAGCGCAGGTCTTCTTCACCACAACCTCCTATGGAAGACTTTGATCACGACGTCACCACCGATTCGACTGATGGTCACGCCATCCCCACGTCTGTTATTGACCATTGCACAGTCTTAGAAGATAATAACACACTTGCTCCATTCTCTGAGGAGCAGCTAGAAAAGAACAAGAACAATAATTCAGATGAAGCTGAACTGAAGAACAGCAGTGTGAGCTCAGAAGAGGATCCGGAGGAGTTCACAGAGCTCCACCCCACTCCACAAGGCAGATCAGCATCTGTTCCAGGTGTTTCTGATGAAGAGTTGGAAGAGGACATGGAAAGGTTTAAACTTGAGGTAGGGATGCTGAAGGTTGTCTTCCTGGATTTGGAGAAAGAAAAGGCCCAGCTTCAGAAAGAGGTAGAGGATGGCCGCCCCTTCCTCCCGTACTCCCTTCTAGATCGCTTTTCTTTTCTTTCATTTTACCTGTGTATTTCATTTTGTGTAAAAAGTCTTTTTAACAGACCCAAACTGTGGCTTTACATAAAGACATATTTCTCTCTTTTAGACATTCATTTTGTCTGTCTTTATACCTATATTCCATATGTGTGATTTCAGCTGGAGTTTATCTTGCATGATTCTACCATTTTTGTGTTATTTTATTCAATAAGCAAGACATGAGAATTTTGTTGATGGCCATTACATTCAGTAAGCCTCTGGTGCCGTGTTGCAGTGTGTGTCTGTGACATTCTGGATTACACTCTGAAACAAAACGCGCCATCCTGAATCTTCTCATAAGTAGTCATTCATCCTGCATGTAGTGTGCATGCTTATGTGAACTAAACTCTGCATCTTGGTACAGTATTGTAATGAAGGTTGTGTAAATTATAGCCTTCTTTGTCATAGAAGAAGTGCTATAATTGACTGAGATGATATTGCTGTGTAATCTTTTTATTTTGAATTTGCATGCTGTTTTTCAATTATTTATTATGCAAACTTTTTTTTTTTTTTTTTTTAGAAACTGACTTCACTGGGGTGTTCATGTTTGGTTATTTGTGTGTTTGTTTTGTTGTGTTTTGTTTTGTTTCATTTTGCTATAAATGTGAAAAATGTCAAACATGCTGAATGTGTACCCTGGTACATTTCAGAGGAAATTATTGTACCTTTCGATAAGTTTAATTTCAATTTACTTTCTAAATTATCATGTTTATGTACAGAATAGTTTAATAATCAGTCACAGTAAGATATAGTGCCTAGGGAATATCTTTTTCTGATCCAATCCACTTAGTTTCTCTTAAATAAAAACATATACTTTAAATATCAGTTAACAATGGCTGTTGCCTGAGTTTCGTGACTCTTGTAGCTGTCACAAGAGGCTCTACTGACCAACTGAAGTCAGGTAACCTACAATTAACATTTAATTTAATAATGTAATAAGGTAATGTGAATACTTTCTGCAGAGACCTCCGTTAATTACTACAACACTGCCAATTTAACCTCAAGATGTTTACTGTTAACATCGAACTTTCCAAAATGGATAGAATGTTCAATTATGCTTCTTTGTAATTAACTAAAAATACCATGTCAAATAGAGTAGCCACGCTAAGGTGTTAGGTCTCCAAAAGGAGGGGTGGCACTAAATTATGTATGACAAAGTATACAGGTGCCTGCTCCAAAATGCATTTTAAGAGGCTGGCTCCAGCATGTTTCAGTTTGGAATAACTTCTTGTGTCCAGTTATAAAATATTTACCTTTGTCTTTTCAGATTGGCAAAGGCACAGCAAAGACTTCATTGAGGGAGCAAAAATCAAGTGCTTCCTGGGATACTGGCGGAATTGCATCAGAGGATGTGGGTGCTGAGAAACTTGAGACCATGTTAGGATGCAGAAAAGAGATGTCAAGTCAAACAGCTCTGCTGGAGCAGCAGCCTGCGGACATAAAAAGGTATGCACTGTTTTGCTTTTGTATGTTGTATTTTTGGAATCAGTTATTAGCATATCGGAATGTTTACTTTCATTTATAATAGCCTGAAATAAATACTTTTATACTGAACATGCAAAATGCATTTAACAGAAAGAATAGTGTGGCCAAATGTCAATTTTTTTCTGTTTTGTTGAGATTTTTTTTGTTTGTTGTTTTTTTAAGCAGTGCGTCCCCAAAGTTTACATGTAACAAATCAGTGATTGTCAGGTTTACTGTTCTCCATAGCACCAATGGAGCACCAGTGCAATTGCAGCTCCCCCTCCAGCAGACCTACATTAAGAACAAACAGGATGTGCAAGCTGTAGAGGAGACCATACAGCTGGAGCTGGTCAGAGGGGCCCAGCGCAGCAGAGCCCCTCAGACCAACACCCACATTAATGGAGATCCTCTCTCTGTGTTTGACGATACTTCTTTAAGTGAAGTGTCTGACGATGAAGGAAGGTATACATGCAGTATGCCCGTTTTTTTCAATCAATTTTATCTCTCTGTCACTAACCCATTAAATGTGTTTTGACTGAGTGCAAAGTGAATCTCTTCATTAATAACTTCAAATTCATTCAAATTTGCATAATTACACACTTTGTGTTCAGTCTGAACCAATTTTTACACTTTCAATACTGGGCGTCATTTGACCCTTTGTTGAGTCCCACCCCCAGTTGTTACAATATCTGTCAAACTTTGACCATAGGAATGTCGTCAGAGAGACATTTCAAAGGAAACAATTGGAAACATCTGTGATAACAATCATGAAATACTCTTTACAATGTCTCACATGTCCTCAAACTAATATACACCCTACATATTAAATTTAATCTATTTATGTGTGTCTATTATCAGTGATGATCCTCTTAAACTCTCAATCTGTCTGTAATAAGTAATATGGTCTCTAATGTTCAGTTGTGAGTGACTTGCAGCTACAGAAAAGAAAGAAGTATGTCTCTCTAAATCAAAAATATATCTGCAGTCGGACTTACAGGTTCAATTATAGGTACATAAACACTCATAAAAATATAATCATTAATCATTTGCACAAAATTTGTAACTAACTGTGCTAATGTCTATATGTATGTCATTCATTGTTTTGGCCTTCAGTTATTCTGTAAGCTAGTTACAGTTCCTAGCATAAGATTGGACCATTACATTTTTGGGAGGGGCTTAGTGAAGGGTCAATTAGGATGCATTTTTGTCTTTTTAATTATTTTTTGTCCAGAGTAGCTGCATGACTAACAACAGATTTTTTTTTTCTATAATATAGTATACTGCATTATACCATTATACTTCAAATGGTTCCTCCCTGCAGCTATGTTGAGAATAAAGACATCAGTTTTTTAAATAACCACTTTTCCTCTTCTCTCTGTTTGTTGGGATCAGAATGCCGACAGAAATAAAACAGAAAAATGAGGTAAAATACCAACTCACAAACTTTTTAAGGTTTCTATACTCTAAAAAATTATGGAATTTTGTTGTATTAATGCCATCTCTTGTGAACACATTCAGAGTCCAGACGAGGTGGAGATGGCAGAAGACTTTGATGAACTCACCCAGTCCTCAGACACAGCCACAGATGACCTTGACTCTCCCACGGCAGGCTATCGCCATGCATCTCTACTCATTCAGAAGTTGGACTCTGCCACTTTAGGTATTAATCAAGCAATCTCAACTTTCTATACATCCATTAATAAAGATTTGTGTATTTTATGAAAAATAGACTCCAATAACTACCTTATAAACTCTCCCGTATTTTATTTCTCAGACTCCAGGAGCATGGTAAAGCTGCAGAACATTTTCCATGAGTATGAGCGCTCCATCCAAAAGCTTAAAAGCCGGCATGGGTACCTAGCAGACAAAGTAAGTCAGCTGGAAATGGAGCGGGTGGAGCTGAAGAGCTCTCTGGATGAAATGAAGGATGTTAAGTCTGCATTAGAGCGCAATCAGCTGGAGTTGCAAACGGAAGTCACAAATCTAAAGTAAGTCATTTTGAAGTACATTGTTGTCATTTCTTTCCATTTTTTGGTTGTCTCTCAAATTTTTTGTTTGACATCATACTTGTCTAGCTGTTTTTTGTTTTTTTTTTTCAGTTTTACAAATTGATTTAATATTTTTTCTCTATTAATGTAGATTTCAGCTCAAACAAGAGCAGGAAAATCGCCGCAATGCCACTATGATGTACAACACCACCAAAGATAAGCTGAAGAGGACAGAGGAGCACCAACAGTTTGAGGTTCAGGAGAGACAGAAGGTGGAGCTCACTCTCAGGAACTTGGAGCTGGAGATGAGGACACTGGTTAACAATATGAAACAGGTACACCTGTTTCAATCTTTATTTTTTCCTCTCCAAACAAAGAACAGTGATTCATATGTGTGAATGAATAATGGATCCATAATGTAAAGTGTTTTGGATGACTTGAAAAGCACTATAGAAATCCAGTCCATTACTGTGTTTATTGTTTTGGTCTATTGTCATCATATAAATAATAATTGCATAGTATTTAATATCAAAAAATTATGAAATTAAAAAAATGTTTCTTATCATTAAGCAACGCAACAATTGTAGTAGAAATACCTTTTTTGTTGTATGATGATTTGGGATTTTTGAGATTGTGATTAAAAACTTGGTAGCTAGTAGGTTCTTGGATGTATGTATCATTTATGACTTGTGCTTTGTATGTCAATCATGTAGCTTGAGGAAGACCACAGTGAGACCCAGAGGCTGCTGGCCCAGGAGCGGAGTGCACGAGCCTTGCAGGAAAACCTGCTCAGTAGCCATCTTCGTAAACAGCAAGAGATTGAGGAGGAGAGCAAAAGAAACATAAGCAGAAGCAACGAGGTAATCTTCACTAAGCTATAACCACCATATCATCTTAAAAAGTTGAACTCAGACAGAAAAACCTTATAGTGATGAACAAACTGACAAGGAATTTGTCCTTTCCATAGGCCTTAACTCAGCTCACTGAGGCCAGTGACAGGGAGAAGGAGCTACTTCAGCAGACTGCTACTTTACAAGAACAGTTGACCATCCTGAGAGCAGATCTGGAGCGTTCACAAGCAAGCAGCAGCCTTAAAGAAAGCCACCTCTTGGAGGAGAATGAGGGCCTCAAGGAACACCTAGAAGACGCTCGACGAGATCTCAAACTCAACAGTGAAGCTCTGACCCAGACAGTCTTCAACTGCAATAATCAACTGACAGGCTTAAAATCTGAATTGACTAAAATGACAGCCCAGTTGGAAAATGAGCGACAAAACCGTGAAGCACTGGAGACAGAAGTTGAATCAGTTCGTACCCGCCTGGCTGGGGCTGTACAGGAGGCTGAGCGTTGCCTGGCTGCCCACGCAGATACTGAGAAAGCTCTGCTGCGGGAAAAGGAAGAGACCCAGCGCCTTAAAGACAGGCTTACAGGTGAGTAGTAGTGGGAACAGATGGAAAACCCAAAGCAAAAATGTAACATTAGAATTCACTTCTTGAGTTAGTCAGGTGCAATTCTGCCTCCTGCAGTCGTCTTCATAGATGCAGCATCTTGAATGTCTTCTCTTTAGTAGTCAGATATTTATCCTGCAGTCTTCTGAGCCATGCACTTTATGTACAGGTGAAGCAGTCAACCAACGGGACACAGTCAGCAGCCTGTCCCAGAAACTGTCCAAAGCAGAGGCACAGACAAACAGCATGGAGAATGAAGTTCATCGGGTCACACTGCAGCTGACAGAGAAGGGACTACTGCTGGACGTCCTGCAGAGAGAGAAGGACCAGGCAGCTGCACGTGTCAAAGAGCTAGAAACTCTTCTGCAGGCTGAAAAAGAGCTGGTCACCCGGGCTGGTGCACGCCATGAAGCCACACAGGAGCGGCTCGCCCAGGCCCAGAGTGAAGTTATGTTACTACGGCAGCAGTTAGAGGAGGCCCAAAACAAAGGAGATGCAAAGGAGCGTGCTGTGACAGATGCTCAAGAGCGCTTCAGTGACATTCTGGCCAAGTTGAGATCGGACTGTGAAGAGAGGGTCCAGTTAGTAGAGGAGAGAAATAAGGAGCTGGCCAGTAAGGCTGCTGATCTACGAGATCAGATCTACAAGTTAGAAGAGGAAAAGAATGAAAGAGAGGTGAGATGAGGATTAGACATGGTAAGAGGATTAGCTTCCTTCTTCCTTCAGACCTCTTTTTAGCGTTCCTTCCACAAGCCATGCCTTAAACTTAAGATCTCACTTTGTGTAATGGTCTTCCTACTATGTATCCAAAAACCACATATGAGCTGTTGGCATGGAGATTCTAATCTGAATGACAAGAGATGTAATCGGGTTAAAAACTTTTAATAAAATAAAAAAAGTTCATTTACATTAAGTCACACGATAGAAAACCTGTATGCTCACACACTCAGCAAGTTCCCTTTGTCAGTGCTGCACTGAGAAGTCACATGACACACTCTCTGAGAAGGTGCACTGAATAACAATACAGAAAATCAGGCATTTTTAGGTTTACACAAATCAACTTCAAAGTTGCTGTGTCACATAAACTTCATAAACTTGTAAATATTAATTCTTTCTTATCATCATATTTTGGCTCTTACACTTTGTATCTAACCAAACCCTGTTTTCTGAGTGCAGACCAGTCTGAGGCAGATGCAGCAGGAGTTAGCAGACTCACTGAAGAAGCTGTCAATGAGTGAAGCTTCTCTGGAGGTGAACACACGCTATCGCAGTGACCTGGAGGAAGAGAAGGGCCGTTTCCTTAAAGACATTGACAGACTCAAGGGAAAGGTAATGGAAACAGTGCCACCCTGTGGCTGCATGCAGACATTATGTCTGTCCAAGCACCTGAAGTCCGACACCACGTTACAATACACGTTCCTTATTGAGTCTCCTGTAAACATAACAGATATGAATGCATATGTGTTGTACAGCTGGAAGAAAGTGAAGACCAGTATGTGCAGGCCGAGAAACGAATTAACGCTCTGAAGACCAGTCTGGATGAAAGGGAGAAGGAACTCACCACTGCTGCTCACAAACTCCAGGAGGCACTGTCAGCCTCAGCAGTTTCTGATACTACCATCAAACAGCTGGAGGAAGCTGTGCAGAAGTATGCACCAACTAACATGCACCACGGGAACACAGGGAATGAACAACAGACTTTTAAAATTCAGAACTACAGAAATAAAGAACTGCTAAACAACAATTCAGTTACATCTTTACAAAGCACTTTTTTTATTTTAGATTCTGTTTTTTTTTTTTTTTTATAATTTTGAACATGTACAATAAATGCTATATAATTGATCAGTGCATATAAATATACAATGTAGCTGATTCACACTTTATATTAGACGCTTCAGATACTGTTTTATCTCCTTACCTTAATACCTATATTCTTTTGAATTCAAAGTATCTCAAGTTTTAGATGTACATCTCTTTTACCTCAAACTGCATATGGATACAGTGTCTTATTATTATTATTATTATTATTAATGTACTGTCACATTAGGCTGGAGATAGAGAATGCCAGGCTGGAAGCTGCTGCAAAGCAACAGTCCAACAAAATAGATGCTCTACAGAAAGGGGCTCAGGAGGCTGCCATGGTGAGTGTGACAAACCTGTCAAAATGTGCACATGTACTTTTCACAGGGCGAACGGAAAACACAGCATACTGAGTCAGTTAATAAACCTATTTGCTGTGATACCGCATCATTTATTAAACAATACATATGAGTTGTCATGACAGAGCCTCTTGTATTAAGGTATTCAATCTTTTTCCAGCCATCTGACTGCACACCTGGAGGAGGGGTTGGTATTATGGATGTAGGATTAGTTTCTTTGTGTGGGTTTACCTCTGTGTTTAATTTCCCCCTGTAAATGATCGTCAATTAATGTAAACCAGAATAAGCTTGTGCTTAAGAAATGAAATTCACTCTGGGTCTGTGGGCATTTTATTTAGTGGCTGCATATGTAATACAAACGTTCAAAGAAAATAGTAGTTTCACATAGGTTGTGGGTTTTTCCTGGTTAATCACATGTTTTCTACCTTAAGTCTGATCTTGGTATGTGGGATCTTCTGCTCCTTTTGTTTCAAACTGCATGATGCATGTTACTTCTTCAGCTTCCAGTCTTATTAAAGGCGATTATTTAAACAATAAATGACAGTAAAAGGGCAAACTACACAACCTTTCTCTTATTCTCATAGGTCAGAGGTCATTTGGAGGACTTGGTTACAAACCTCCAAAGCAGTAAGATGACTTTGGAAGACCAACTCAGTAGAGAGGTTGGTGGCATTTTATCTTCTTCATTATTAAAACTTATACTTCAGATTTCCATTTCTCAACATGATCTTTTTTCCCAGCCTTTGTTTACATTGTTTATCATGTTCACTCTTACCGGGGTTAGGCAAACGGGAAAGTTAGTGGCAATCATACACAAATATTCTCTTTCCATTAGAGCTGCACAATATATCGTTTGAGCATCGTCATTGCGATGTACGTGTGCGCAGTAGTCACATCACAAGAAGTGTAGGAAGCAAATGAACTCACTGTGTTCTCATCTAATTTCAAGGGTATTTGACACACACTGCGTGTAGCAATCAACCAATCACAATCATTCTTAATCAGTTTGGAGTGAGTCACTGGTGACAACATTGAAAAATGAGCAACAAATAAGAGAAAATGACCGTAAACGAAGACTTGGTGCAAAAAAGAAAAGCAACGTCAGTTATCTGGAATTATTTTGGTTCCAAGAAGGATGATATTGAAACATGTGTTCTGTGTTGATAGCGCCCTGCACCTATCGAGGTTCAAGGTTACTTTATTTATACCTGTGGGTAGATTTGTTGTACAGACAGAAGGAATTGCATTTGGCATTACAACAAAGCACACACTGAACCTGTTAGGCAGGTACTCAATCGAGTGTCAAGACAAAAAGTGCTCAGTGTTCCATCATTCATCAGTATGGCAGCATGGATAAGTAAAAGGATAAAATAAATAAATAAAATCAAATAAATAAAAACAAGATGCAAGATGAGACAATAAAAACCTCAAGAAGATAAAAAACAGTCTCTGGGATAAAAACCAGGATAAAAACATAAAATTTAAAAATTAGAAGTCACAATAATAATAAATAGAGCAAAGAAATAGGATAAATAACTAAATAAGTGGATAAAGTGCAGTGTCACTATTTCTTATTGAGGTCAGTGACAGCGACAGGAACAAAGCTATTGCCACAACGAGAGCAAACACAACTCATTTGTTTGACCATTTACGTCGGCACCATACAGTTATTATATACTCCTGAGTATTTTTTTCATATCGCAATATATATTGCGGAGTTAAAAAGAATTGCAATGTCAGTTTTTTCCAATATTGTGCAGCCCTACTTTCCGTTGTTATAGGTTGTCTTGGTCATGTGGTTTATGAAGTTCTGACCTGATTTTATTAAAATCACAATTTTGTTGATTAAAGAAAGAGGCCTTAAATAAACTCAGTTTAGTACTGATGTTCCTTAAAGTTGTTGAGTTTCTCTATTTTCAGGGTTCTTGCAGGGTCTTAGTAAGTCTTAAAAGTCTTGAATTTACAAATTTGCTTTTAAAAAGTCTTTAAAAGGTATTACATTTGATGTGGTAGGTCTTAAGTTATGTTGCCATAAACTTGTTCACTGTATTGTGTTTAAATGTGTCTATGTCCAAGCTGCAAAAAAAGTAATGTTATTCTACTCAGTTCCAGCATGACAATTTATGTTGAAATTATTTAACTAATTATTGCTGACTTTGCATCCATCAGTGAGAAATGACTTGGAACGGTGAAAATCAAGGCGCTGGAGTAACTAAATACATTTTCCCAAATGCTAGGAGTCACAAATTTTTGCCAGTATGTCTGTGTATTGGGCATTAAATTCTGTTCTGAGTAGTCTTAAAAAGTCTTAAATTGAACTTGTAGAAACCTGTAGGAACCCTGTATTTTATAATAAGTAAATGTCCTTGTTTCCCTGTTTGACTGACCTCTTAGGTCCAGAAGCAGAGCATGCTGTCCCACACGGCTCAGGACTCACAGGCCTTATGGGAAGAGGAGCTGAAAAGTCGTTCAAAGTTAGGACTACGCCTGGCAGAGCTTGAAAAAGAAAAAGGAGAACTTACCTCACAGGTGATCATAGCAATGTGCAGGATAATGTTACAGGATAAGTTTAATGTCATCAGTCAAGACACAGGGTTCATATGGGTGCTTGAAATCCTTGAAAATACCTGAATTTCAGTGTTGTGTTTTCCAAGGTCTGAAAAGGGCTTGAATTTTAGTTTAAGTGCTTGAAAGTGCATGCAATTATAACCAAAGCTATTTACAGAGAGGTGATATATTTTGAAAAATAAAGCTTTATGTCAAAAAGAAACTTAGCGGGTGCTCTCAGGTCGACTCTAGGTGAATTTTTATCTTAATCTTTGTGTCGGTGTGAGTGTGTCTGAAGAACGCTAAGTGGCTTCCCGTTTTTTTGGATAAAAATTTGTGTTGTCCTTTAATTTCTAAACTTTTTGCTATAATGAAACATAATTTTAAATGTTTATAGCATAATACAATGTGCATCATTGTGATAAAAAGTGGTAAAATTATAATGAATACACATATTCTTGTATATATGTATTTTATATCAATGCTATGCTGGAAAAATTTGAAAATGACCCTTAAAAGTGCTTGAATTTGTATACGAACCCTGTAGATAGTACATTATTGTTGGAATATGAAGGTTCATTTGGCCTGTGCTTTGTGTTCCAGATGGAAATAGAAAAGAAGAAGGCGAAAAAAATAGCAGAGCAGAAGAAGTCCGTAGACTCCCGCCTGGAGCAGGAGATGAACAGAAACACAGAGCTTCAAAAAGAAATGTACAGGTGACTCCTATCTTCATCCTTGCACTCTTCACACCCATGGCAGTACCTCTTCCTGCTGTTAGAGACACCAGGACCCAGTAGAGTGCAGTCTTTCCTGGCTTATGTGACTGTGGTGCACCAGTGTATATGTGTAAGGCTTTTTTATTTCATGTTTACTTACACGTTTAACCCTGTTTTGTAGGATTATTGATCACATCCTTTAGTTGGTCATGGTGTTTTATCTCTATATTTCATGTCATGTTTCTATAAATGTTGTTTTTTTGAATCTTTATGTGTAAAACATCCACATTTACTAACTCTTAAATATGATATTCTATATTCTCCCATGTTTACTATAGTACAGAGGTGTCAAACATGCCGCCTGCCAACGGTTCCAATCTGGCCTGTGGGATGAATTTGCAAAGTGCAAAAATTACTTCGGTTTTAGTTCGGGGACCACATTCAGCACAATTGCAATCTCAAGTAAAACAATAACATAATAACCTATAAATAATGACACCAAATTTTCTTATTGGTTTAATGTGGAAAAAAAATTTTACATTATGCATATAAATAATAACTCCAATTTTTTATTTTTTTAAATGCAAAAAATAACATTAAATTATGAAGAGATCATTAACTTTCATCAATTATGAGAGAACATTAACAAACTATCTTTTAACAATGAAATGTGACTAACTTGAACAAATATGAACAACCTGAAATGTGTAAAGAAAATTAAGTGTGATTTTAATAATATTCTGCCTAGGGATGTAATGATATAGAAAATTTCATATCACGGTTATTGTGACCAAAATTATCACGGTTGCCATTATTATCGCGGTATTGTTGAAATGTGCTCAGAATGTTCAAAAAGTACTTATACACACACTGAAATAATTTAACCAAGTTGTATTTTGAAAAAAACAAAACAAAAAACAAATAAAATAATAAGCACAATGTACTTTCTGTTGGCAGAAACATTCAAATATTAATATGTAAACATCAAACATACAAATGTGCACTAAAGATGGCACCTTCTGGCCATTGTTTGACCATTTTCCATATCAAGTTTGAGTTGTCTTAGTTTCTTTTTCATAGATAGATAGATAGATAGATACTCTCTCTTTCAAAATGCGGTAATCAAACGCTGTTATCATGATAATTAGAATTTAAACGGTAATACTAACCGTCGGGAATTTTACTGCGGTTTATCGTTAGACTGGTAATCTGTACATCCCTAATTCTACCTGTTACTAAGCGTTTTGTGCCTTTTGTAGATTCGATTTATAATGCATGTGTATAAATGATGATGATGAAGTTGAGGCATAATATTGGTAAAATTACACTTTTTTTCTTAAGAAATTTAATTTTTTCAGGTTATTCATATCTTTTTGGTTTGGATAGTTTGCAAATGTAAATATTTTCATAATTTATTGTTATTTTTTTTCACTAAAACAAGGAAAAATATTTGAAGTTGTCATTTATTTATATGCTATTATTTTACTGCTTCGGCCCACTTGAGATGAAATTGGGCTGTATATGACCTCTGAAAGAAAATGAGTTTGACACCCCTGCTATAGTGGGTCAAATTGCATGGCAGTCGTTAAGCTAATTCACATGTTAGTAGTAGACGATACGTTTTAGTGATTGTTTTACTTAAAGTGTATTTTTTATGCGTTTAAGGTTGCGAACTCTGCTGAAGACTGCAAAGAAGAAACTACGGGATCAGGACATGGGCGGAGCTGAGTTTGGCTCTCCTATGGGCAGTCTAAGGATGGACATGGGCAGATACAGCCAGGCTGACGGGAGAATGAAAGAAAAGGTTTGTTCATCCAAAGGAGATCTGGGTGCTTCTATGAAACTGGGTACATTTTGGTACCTGGCACTTTGCCAACTTTTTAGACCCAATAATAAAAGTGAAATTTCGACATATTTCCTCCCAAGATGTACCAAATGATGACCTCAGATAAATGCAAAAAAAATTATGCTCTTTCTTGGAGCCATCCCAAAATTTATTAATTTTTAATAAAATATTGGAGCCAAAAATAAATTGGGTGTCAGTGCATTTTACCTTGAAAACATCACTTGAAATGGTCTTGTATGCTGCTATAAATAAAGACAGTGTTAAATTTAATGATCCTAGCAGTTTTTCTAATCCAGACATGTGGGTTTTTCATGAATCTCAGTCTCATTCCAGGTTTTGTATGTAACCCATTGTGTCCACTTGTGTTACACACAGAACCTGCCCAGTTAAACACATGTAAATCGCAAATGATTTTGCAAGAGCAATCATTTTTGTGAAACACTCTGCCTTGCATAATTAGTTCAATTCCCAAAATGTACCTGTGAGAAAAAAGAGATATTCAAAAAAAATAGTAGCATGTCATTTTCGTGTCCTTTTGACCATGTTACATGCAGATTTTTGTATTGAATATAATGTTAATAATATAAAAATGTGTTTTACCTCAAAAATAGTTTTTCTTTTATCTCAGTAAGTATTTATTTTTTAAATAGACCCAAAGTGCTTCCAAACTTGCTTCATAACATTCGTCTCCATCTGGTTTGAAGTTTCTGTGTGGAGTTTGCATGTTCTCCCTGTGTCTGCGTGGGTTCTCTCTGGGTACTCCGGCTTCCTCCCACCATCCAAAGACATGCACTAATAGGTTAATTGGTTAATCTAAATTGTCCATAGGTGTGAATGTGAGAGTGATTGTTTGTCTCTATATGTTCAGCCCTGCGATGAACTGGCAACTTGTCCAGGGTGTACCCCGCCTTCGCCCCTATGTAGCTGGGATAGGCTCCAAGCGACCCCCGTGACCCTAGTGAGGATAAAGTGGGTTCAGAAAATGAATGAATAAATGAATGAATGGTTTGAAGTTTTAGTACCCATGTCCTGTTTTTAGGGACCAGTTTCATAGAAGCACCCATTTAGATTTAACTACTGACTAATGAAAAAAAAACGTCAGTGGTAGAGTCAGTTTTTTGCAAAAACTATCCACTGCCCTCTACAGCTTTGCAGATTGTTTGTAAAATAATAGTCAGGTATTTCTCTTTTTGTTTGAAAGCATCTTATTTGTACCATAAGTCAGTCCTGTACAATGTGGACAAATGGACAAATAGAAACAGTTTTTACTCTAATCTATCAGTCAAGACATATTGAAATTAGACTGAAGTTTTTTCTTTCTTTCTTCACCTCTGTCCATCTTATATAAAACTAGGTGGACGATCTGCAGATGCAGCTGGAGAGAGAAACATCGCGTCGCAGTCAGTTAGAGAAGGCCAATGATGAGCTTAAGGATCAGCTCGCCTCCCTGAAACGCTCCAATCACAGTAGTGAGCAGCTGGAGAGGAGCAAGCATCAACTGGAGGAGGAGTTACTGGACCTGAGACGCCGACTGGAGGCCGCCCAGGCAGAGCAGAACCAGGTGGACCATGTCCGCCGTGATGCAGAGGACAGGGCCCGGCAGGAGATACAACAGAAGTTGGAGCAGGTCAACCTCTTCCTGCAGGTAAAATGTCTGAGGGGAATTTTTAGTGGCAGTTACAACAGTTACAACGTACACCACAGGAAGAAACATTTAGTAAATGAAGGACAGAAAGATCAGTGAGATTAAAATAATTCATTCCAAGTTTATTTACCATTATTTATTTATATATATATATATATATATATATATATATATATACACACACACACACACACACACACATATATATATATATATATATATATATGTACATATAGTACATATTCTATATTAGCTGTATATATCCTTATTTGTTGTACATATTTCTCATCTGTAGTACAGAGTTAGGTTTTTGTATATTCCAGTAGTTTTTGTAGTACTTTAGTAGTATATGTATATTTAATGTTTTGTCTTGTAGCTTTCGTACATTGTTTTACATTTTTCAGTATTTTGTGTGATATTTTTGTACAGTCCTTAATTGGTTTTGCTGCTGAACAGAACAGAGCTGCAAAACAAATTTTCATTGTTCCTGTGACAGTGACAATAAACATCTATTCTATTCTTTTCTGTTCTATTCTATTCTGTGTACTGCCTACATGTATAATAACAAAAGAATCACAAAGCTAAATTTCATTGGATTGTTTGATCTTGTTTGTCTTGCAGACTCAGGCGGCTTCCCAAGAAGCACTGGATCAGATTAAAGCGGCCAATGAGGCTAACCTGCGCTCCCAGCTGGAACACAAAATCCGGGAGCTGGAGAATGAACTGGGCCGGGTTCGCTCCACCCAGCAGGACAGCCTCAACCAAAGAGAGATGACACGCACAGAACTAGACCGATACCGCCAACTCTACGGGGAGGAACTGCGCCTCCGCAAGTCTCTGGCTGCCAAATTAGAAAGGTAAGAAATGGGTAACTCAAAAAGAATCATCAGTCATGCTTTTCAATGTGTGAAAATGAATTACTATATCGGGCGGTGCCTTTAACTCTATGGATTTTTCTCTTACAAAGAAAGAATCATGTGTAATGAATGAGACTTAATCAAACACTTCATCAGTCAATGACTGATCTCTGCTTTCTTTCGTAGATCCAATAGTCGGCTCTCAGACGCCAATTCCAAGTTGCTCAGCGAACGCAGCAGGTCTCTTATTGCCAGCAGCTTTGCAAACAGTAGCCTGGGAGGGCCCTCGCTGGACAGGGGCTCCCTGGGACCCCTTAACAGGAGTCTAGGCCTGGGACTGTCCCTCCTGAACCCTGTGAGCGAGGGACAGAGCAGCAGGGTGGAGGACTACCTCGCAAAGGTCTGCACTGTTCCTTATTGAGACACACACATCCCATAATATTCTGCATACATTTGGCCCATTATCATTTCCATAGCATCACAGTGTTGTTATTGTGTAAGTTGTCACTTATGTTAAAGATGTTGCTTTTTATATGCTGGTTGTTGTGTTGTTGTATAGTCATAACTTCACAGATGAATTCATCTAAGGGTTCTGAAACATGACATGAAACAAAAAGTGTTTTCCTCGTGCTCTTATTCAGACTGCAGAAACAGTTCTAAATTGGGTTATTTGTTCTTCAGGTTTCCTCTTTTCTATCTCATCGTTGTTTCCTTGCTGTTCTGTCTGCAGGCCTTTTGGTAGTTCATCTTTACAGCTAACATCTCTTCTATTTCTCACTCTTTTAGCTTCTAGCTCAAAAGTCTGTCTCTCATCTCTCCTCTCTTCAGCCAGACTCATAACAGGTGTGTAGCTGTTTTTAGCTCAGTGTCTCATTGGCTGATATTCCCTTTACGCTGCAGGTGGGAGTCGCCCATTGACTCTGTCCACATGCAGATATAATGTTTGGGGTTCATGCAGTAATAAAACAGACTAAAGATGTCGACTACCATCAAATCTGGGATCATCAAATCTTTGAGTTGTTCAAATTAAGGTAGTCACTGATCCACCGGAATCAGTGGGTTTTATATATTATATATATTGAGTATTTATTGAAATGAAAGAAAGAAAAGTATTTTACTGTCTTTCCCATCATAGTAGTATGTATGATTTGCTGATCATTTTATCCACACAGTAAGGCAAGGAACACACAAATGTGTTACCGGAACACACATAACACATATATTCCAATATTAAACCTTGATGATTTGATATATACAGAAATGATTTAAAGCTACAAAAATACTTTTCTGAGTAATAAAGTCTTGAAAAAAAAATCCAGATCAAAATGGAATATTACATTTCAAATGTGCAGGAACCCTGGGTTTTGCTTTGTGTGGATTGCCAGTAATTAACTGTATATTCTGAAATCCACCTCTCATCTCTTTCTCCTCTTCCTCTCTGCTTTGAGACTACTTTCTCCATGCTCAGACATTATCTGGCGCAATGGAAATTATCTGTCATTTCAAAGATGGCAAAAATTAAGTAACTACATTTATTGGAGAATTCATTCATTTTCTGGTGCAGTTTTACCTTGATGTCATGACAAAGTTTAATACAAAGATCAAGCAAAATTGTTCAATCCATCAACTGATAAAAGCATTTAATCCCATTTACAAACACACATACGACATGCTTCCCTGTGTCACTGTACTAATGATACCATAGATAAGGCACACACACATTTATGTGTACACACAAACACTGTTAAAACCATTTTGGGAGACATCTGACTTGAGTTACCATATCATCCCAGCTTTTCCAGCTGACGTTTTTCAGTAAAAGGCAACATCACACAGCCTGCAGAAACTACACTAAAGCAGAGCGTGCATGTTTGGCATGTCCTGCTGTGTTTCTCAGAATACTCCCGATTGTCCTGCAGTGTTTCCTTCCCAGTGTTTAAGTCATGATGTGGTGAACATTTATCACAGTGCTGTGTTTGGTGATGAGTTCTTTATTTTTCATCCTCATCCACTCAAAATAAATGCTTCCAGAGCATCATCACATGTGATTATATGTGTGTGTCTTGTCTTTAGATGCAAAGTGAGTTGGACAGAAACATCTCGAAGGAATTAAGCAACGGTGAGTGACACTGGAGCAGAAGTCACTGCACATATTTACCTCCGCCAAGGAGGTTATGTTTTTGCCAGGGTTTGTTTGTTTGTCTGTTTGTTTGTCTGTCCGTTAGTGTGCAACATAACTCAAAAAGTTATGGACAGATTTGGATGAAATTTTCAGGGTTTGTTGGAAATGGGATAAGGAAGAAATGATTAAATTTTGGTGGTGATCGGGGGTGGGGGGGGGCCACTGATCAGCCTTGGCAGAGGTCTGCGCTCTCTGAGTGCTTCTAGTTAAATATGTGTTTACCTAAAAGCTTTAGTACTAACTGTAAATGCATGGACCCTGTAGCTGCTCCTGCGTGTCAGTGGGTAACTGTGTTCTCCTTCTGTTCGTCAGCCACGGCAGAGCTGGACGTCGCTTCAGCCCGGATGTCCCCAGTGGGCTCTGCCTCCCGGGTGGATTTGGACCCTCTCAGCAGAGCGAAGCAGCAGTACTTGGAGGTACTGAAGAAGAACCACAGGATCTGATCATGGCTGCTCACCAATGCTCGTCTTTAAGGCCAGGACTTGGCTCACTGCCCAGTAAATACACACTGGTGTGTGACTGGTACTCGGTATCAGTTCATATCAAAGCCTGGGAATCAGTATCAGCCCTGACAAACACAGATCAGCGCATGTCTACCCAGAGCTGCACAGTGAGCCCATAAATAAAGCTGGAAAAGGAACTGCACAGCTTTTATCTACCATCGCCTCCTGGCTTTAGGTGTCATTAAAAACACACACAGAGCTCAGATCAGCCTTTATTTTGTCTCTTAATGCAGATATTTTACACTAAAAGACAGAGAAGACTGACATGGAGTCACAACACTCCCATCAACTGAGAGAGACATTTTAAGTATTTAACAGATAATATTTTGGATTAATCAAATGAATTAGACAGATTTCCCAGAATAATGTCAGACATTACGAAACTTTAATATTAACTGCTTCAGAACACTAAGGCCAAAGAAACCGCCCTTTCGTAAAAAAAAAAAAAAAACACCCAGAAAGTTTCTTATGTCATGTTCTCTCCCTCCTTAGAAAGGAACTAATGCACATTGCACTTAACCACTCAGGAGCAAAGGGTAAGAGTCATATATATATATATATACACTGTATACATATATATATATATATATATATATATATATATATATATATATATATTGCATTGTTGATGGGTACAATTAGGAATGACCTTGAAAGTATTTGTTTCTTCAGATAAATTTTGTTCAATCTGCAACTGTTTTGTTCTATTGGCACAATACCTTCATCTATCTACCTATAAATATATATATATGTGTGTGTGTGTGTATACAGAATTGTGGTTTGGATTTTCATTTGTGAATATTGGTGTTGATAAATTTGTATAAGTATTTTATGTATGCATCATTCATAACTTTTGCCATGATATTTCATTTGGTACGTGCCATCAAATGGTGCAATATCAGTCTTGGATTTACTTTATTAGACTGTTATAAGTATTGTGTTTATGATTATTCTATTTATTCTGTTTTTTTAATGAACATGATATACTTGAATAAGACGAGCTGGATTACTCTCTGGCTATTGAAACAGGGTGACTACATTTGTACCACTGTACAGCTACCAGCATTTATTCATGAAAACTGTAACAAAATACTTACAGAAAAGCCTTTATGACGCCTGTACATTACAGAAGAGTTTAATGTTGAAAATAAAAGTGAAGAAAACCCTGAGTCGGTTTTGAATCATTGACAGATTACTGGGTGGGAATGAATATTATGAATCTACAAAAACAGCTAATGTAGGAATTCTATTAACACTTATTTTGTTTGACTTTTATTAAATTATGTCACAAAGGAAAGACCAGAAAAGGATCCGAATTAATAGTTGAGAATTAGAAAATTTGGAGAACTTTTTTCCTTTTAAACTTTTGAAATAGTTGATTAAGTTTATGGATGATAACTAACCAATGAGTTTCTGTAGCTGTAGACTATCAGTGCTTAAATAATTGAAAAAGTGAAGATGAAAACAAAACGGATTCACTGTGAGGCATGGACATGTGGTGGAAATTAACCTTTGAACACCTAAAGAGCTACCAAAAGCTTCTACTGATCTAAAATGTTTAATAACATTTAATCTCCAGCTGTTTGTACTAATACTTACAGGTTAACTGGGTATACTGTATATGTGAACTAATGCTATGTAATGTATGGGTATAGCCTTAATTTTGAAAATGTTTCTAATTTTATGAATGCTGGCACTTCTTACCCAGGGACAACAGTTGAAAAATAGCTTTTTTGCTAATACTGGCACATGTACAGAAATGCTCATTAATGTGTACTGTCCCTGTTAAATAAACAAATAAATAAAATAAATAAATGAATCCACTAATCCTATCAAAACATGTAAATAATTCACATAAAATGCAGTTTCTCAGTGTTTCATGATCATCAGATATGATCTATTTGGACGTTCAGAGGCTCTGTAGTGCATGTGGAAACACCATCATCTTCTACAACATTAATTCACCAGTAAAACCCATGGAGTTGGATCAATGACAGTGGATGGAGAGGCTTATTATATTCAGTTAATGATATATTTTGCTGAAGAAATCCCTTTTTTCTGTTTTGATTTAATAACCTTTGAATTTACTCGGAGTTTTTATGAACATGTACATGACAAGTAAATTAAAATACGTTTAAAATTTATCTAAATTTATTTATTTGATAAATTTAGAGTAAAGTAGAAAAGCACTTGGAGAGCATAGACCTCCGCCAAGGCAGATCCCCCCACCTACCCTATCACCACCAAAATGTAATCATTTGTTTTTTGTGTCAATATCAACATTTCCTGAAAATTTCCCAAAAATCCATCCATAACTTTTTGAGTTATCTTGCTAACAGACAGACAGACAGACAAACCTTAATGAAAACATAACATCCGCTGTTACACTTGGCGGAGGTAATTAAATTGAGGAAAATACCTGATTTTCACTGAACTATGCAAAATACAGAGGATAATATTGTAATAAATGGTAAATCACTCAGGAAATGATAAACAGAAAAAAAAATATTTGAAAGCCATCATAAAATTAGTTACATATCTTTACCTTTTAGTAAAACTCAGTTCAGACCTTCTTATAGTGTCTTTATTGTGTTTTTTACAGACAATATAAAAATGTGATATAATGAAAGATATTAATAGGTTTTTAGGGGTTGATGCAAAAAGTAAATGAAAATGACGGCTAGGGATGTAATGATATGAAATTTTCATATCACGGAGATTGTGACCAAAATTATAACGGTTATCATTATTATCACGGTGTTGTTGAAATTGTGCTCAAAATGTTCAAAAGTACTTATACACACTGAAATAATTTAACCAAGTTGTATGTACAAAACAAACAAACAAACCAAAAAAACAAATAAAATAATTGGCACAATATACCTTCTGTTGGCAGAAACATTCAAGTTTTAACCCTTAGTGGTCTGAGCCTATTTTGTCTGTTTTTCAGTCCTTTCGATTTTGCCTTTATATACTATATAAACAAATGTTTACTGTACCCATGTTTGATATCTGTTTTTTCAGCACAACTTCATTTATATCATCTGTATATTATATTTTTCACTTTAACCTACTATAGCAACATAAAAGGACAAAAAATACATAAAATCCGATTTGAAAAATGTATATAATTTATTGCATTAATAACACAAAGATGCTTAACGAACCTTTTCAAAGACTTTAAAAGTGAGTATTGGTTCCAAATATTAGGTATAGAAAATCAAAATTGTAATAAATTAAAACTATACTCAAATATTTGACGGGTATTTTCCCCTGAAAGTGTGGTAATCAAACACGGTTATCATGATAATTAGAATTTAAACAGTAAAACTAACCGTCTGCAATTTTACCGCAGTTTATCGTTTTACCGGTAATCATTACATCCTTTTTTTTTTATTAGTAATAGTTAACAAGACAATGTGGACAGAAAAACAACAACATATAAACAAGTAGAAACTAAAGCAAATAAACAAACAAACCAAAAACAACAACAATGACAGAGTACTGACAAACAACAACAACAACAACAACGTCATATTACAAAGAAAAAGATCATAAATGTAAATAGCAACTAAACCATATAGCTTGGTTAGGGGTGATAGGGAGAAGGGGAAGAGGGGAGTGTAAATGAAAGTGAGAAAGAGAGAGGGGGGAGTGAGGGGGAAAAAAATAATTGTTGTAATAATACAAAAATATTTAATAATACCAGTAGCCTAATTTGCTAGAATTATTGTGGCAGCGGTAGCGGCGGGCAGTCACAATACTACTAGTTGTAAAATGTATATAATTTATTGCATAAATAACACAAAGATGCTTAACGAACCATTTCAAAGACTTTAAAAGTAAATATTGGTTCCAAATATTAGGTATAGAAAATCAAAATTGTAATAAATTAAAACTATACTCAAATATACTCAAACTACCGGCCCATTTTTCTTCTCCCACAATTCTCCAAAATCCTGGAAAATCTTTTCAATGATAGATTAGATATTCATAGAAAAATACAAATTACTTTCAGATAGTCAATACGGATTCAGAACCAACTGATCAACATCACTAGCATTAACTGATCTCATTGAAGAAATCACAAACTCTATTGACAATAAAAAATTCATAGTTGGAGTTTTCATTGATTTAAAAAAAGCATTTGATACCGTAAATCATGACATTTTAATCAATAAACTGGAACATTACGGAATCAGGGGAGTGGTGCTGAATTGGGTGAGAAGTTATTTGGAGAACAGGAAACAGTTTGTGATGATGGGAGACTGTCGCTCTGAATGTTTGGGTATTGTGTGTGGTGTCCCCCAGAGGTCAGTGTTGGGACCCAAACTGTTTCTAATGTACATTAACGATATATGTAAAGTGTCTAAACAAATGAAATTTATACCATATGCTGATGACACAAACATTCTAGAAACCGGTGAGGATTTACAGCAACTTTTGGACATAATCACTTCTGAGCTAAACAAAACTAAATTATGGTTTGACAAAAATAGGTTGTCGATAAACCTGTGTAAAACAAAATTCATGATTTTTGGCAAATGTAAAACAAGTAATCGGATAAAGGTACAAATAGATGGTGTAGATATTGAAAGGGTGAATCAAAACAAGTTTCTTGGAGTGATAATTGATGATAAAATTTGCTGGAAACCTCACATAAAATATCTACAAAACAAACTGTCCAGAAGCATCTCAGTCCTGGCCAGAGCAAAGAGGATATTAGATCAGAAATCACTTCAAATTTTGTACAATTCATTGATCTTACCATATTTAAGTTACTGTTCGGAGGTATGGGGAAACACATACAAGTTCATTAGATAGGATTTTTATATTGCAAAAAAGAGCAATAAGAATTGTTCATAATGTTGGTTTTCGGGAGCACACAAATCCACTATTTTTACAATCTAAAATCTTAAAACTCATTGACCTTGTGGAATTCAAAACTATTCAAATAGTATATAAAGCTAAAAACAATTTACTACCGGGCAATATTCAAGAAATGTTTTGTGAAAGAGAGGGAGGCTATAACTTATGGGGAAGATTAAATTTAAAGATTCGTAAAGTACGCACCACATTAAAAAGTTTCTGTATCTCCATTTGTGGAGTAAAACTATGGAACAAATTGTGTGTGGAGATAAAACAAATATCGAATATAATTCAGTTTTAAAAAAAAAAGATATAAAGAATTGATTCTTGAGAGGTACTGTATTTAATAATGACAATGATGCCTGTTTGTTTTGTTTGTGTATGATAGTGTACTATTAAAATCTTCTGTAAGTATTGAAGAAAATGTTCGATCTGTTGAGTCTGTTTGTATGACCTGAATGACAGGAATATAATGTTGTGGATAATTCAGTTACTGTACTATGGATTGTTGTGGTACAATGCTAAAATTAGGGGAATAGTACAGGTTAATTGCTGTATAAAGTCAATTAAAAAGGTGTAAAAGGACTGAGGGGTAGGATTAAATAAGTTTATGCTTCTTCCTACTCCTTTTCAACCATGCAAAACTCTGACTTGTATGTGCTTGAGGATAGATTCTGTCCATTTAGGTGTTATTTTGTTTATGTCTTAATTTGTTTTGTTTTGTTTTACTTTCTTTGCATGTTCGAAATAAAAAATTACAAAAAAAAAAAAAATATTTGAAGGGTTTTTTCCCCTAAAAGTGTGGTAATCAAACATGGTTGTCATGATAATTAGAATTTAAACAGTAAAACTAACCAACTGCAATTTTACAGCGGTTTATAATTTTACTGGTAATCATTACATCCCTAATGATGGCCAAGTTAATGTTTACTATAGCCAAATTATTATTAAGTGTATAAAAAAAATCCAGTGATGATAATGAAAAAATACAAATATAGATGAACTGGTTTCCATAGTGATTGCAGACCATCCTAAATCACGACTGGAATGAAATAATAAAGATATTGATCAAATACAGTAAACATCACATCTCTTTACATTTCCTGTCATAAAAAAAAATCACACCTGGTTTAAAAGCTTTAAATAATTCCGACAGATAGAGCAGATGAACATCAGAGGTATTCCACCAGGCTGCGTTTCCTTGTTCTACGTCACTCAGTCCAAGCCTGGTGAGCAGGAGCGTACATGTATTTTGCTCTGACCTTTGTTTTGCCTGATTTTCCGCCTTCATTACCGTGTTCATCTCTTCCAGATATCTTTTAAGACAAAAATGAAACTTGCCATCAATATTTCATGCAAACCCATTTTTAACCCAGCGCTCATTAGCTCCGTTTTGATGTACTTTACTTCACCCTCCCCTCGTCTCTCTCCCTCCCAAACACATGAAACTTGATGGTATGCGCTGGTTTAGAAACCATTCCCCTCACTTATTAAAATGAGACAATGTGTTTATGATTGCCCCCCTCTGCTGTGTCTCTGGTGGCTTTGATCCGTCTTCTCTGCGTCAGCCTCAAATGTTAGATATTCAAATCCACTTACATTTATTTTTGTTTCCTTTACAGCAGATGGGCACATCTGACAGACTGACTATTAGGTGTTATTATTTCCCCTCTTTTTTTAATAGACGACACTTCATACACCACACACATAAACCTTGTTTTGATTGAGGAGGTTACAACCGTTGTCACTGAGCTTTAGAGGCAGGCGAGAATACAAATAGACAGATTCTGAATAAAAAAGACTTGTTTTTGAGAATGAAGGCAGCTTTAAAACAAAGCGCTCCTCACTGGGTCATCCTCCGTCTGTGATGCCCAGTTCTGTTATCGCCAACGCTGCAGCACATACGCAGAAGAAAAACAACAAAACACAACACAAGGTGTGGGTAGGAAACCTTAAGGCTATGAAGCAGGATGGGGTTGGCAACTGAGCAGGACATTTTCACCGTGAATATTAGAATGAGGATTGATATCAGTGTGGAAATGCATTTTTCAGACATAAACCAAAGTCAAAGTCAGCTTTATTGTCAGTTTTGCCATATGTACAGGGTGGGGAAGCAAAATGTACAATATTTTGAGGCAGGGAT
Source organism: Sphaeramia orbicularis (assembly GCF_902148855.1). Classification (NCBI taxonomy): domain Eukaryota; kingdom Metazoa; phylum Chordata; class Actinopteri; order Kurtiformes; family Apogonidae; genus Sphaeramia; species Sphaeramia orbicularis. Next base: position 44,865,940 of record NC_043962.1, on the reverse strand, counting down.
TGAAAGACAGTGTATGACCAATTAGTTTATTGAAAGTCATGAGAATTTGTTTGCCACAAGAAAATTTACATAATAGAAAATGTTTTTATTCTATGTGTCCTCCTTCTTTCTCAATAACTGCCTTCACACACTTCCTGAAACTTGTGCAAGTGTTCCTCAAATATTCGGGTGACAACTTCTCCCATTCTTCTTTAATAGTATCTTCCAGACTTTCTCGTAATAGTTTTGCTCATAGTCATTCTCTTCTTTACATTATAAACAGTCTTTATGGACACTCCAACTATTTTTGAAATCTCCTTTGGTGTGACGAGTGCATTCAGCAAATCACACACTCTTTGACGTTTGCTTTCCTGATTATGTTTATGTTTATGTTTATGCATTTGGCAGACGCTTTTTTCCAAAGCAACTTACAGGGGAAAACCAATTAAATCACTCAATCAATCAAATTTTATTTATATAGCGCCAGATCACAAAAAAAGTTATCGCTTGACATTTTATATATAGAGTTGGTCAAAACCAGACTCTAAGCCAATTTACAGAAACCCAACAGAATCCTCCAGGAGCAAACACTTGTGACTGGTGACAGTGGTGAGGAAAAACTTCCCTTTAACAGCAGAAACCTCGAGCAGACCCAGACTCCTGGAGGATGGCCGTCTGCCTTGACCAGTTGGGGTTAAAGAGAGAGGGTAGAGAAGGGGAAAAAGAGAGAGCGAAAGAGATAGAGACTGGGGGAGAAGGGGGAGACATATGGAGGCAGTTGAGGATAAGTGAGTGGTGATGATGAGGGCAAGGAAGAGGCCGGACCACCGCAGCAGGTCCAGAGATAATCCTGGAAGAATCTGTGGTTATCCTGGGATTACTCATATGGGCAAAAGTTTCTGAAAAGGTATGGATAATAGTGTTAGGTATGATTATGACATCAATATATGTTTGGTTTCAAAACAATTGACGTAGTGCCTGCTGAGAAAAAACAACTAAATGTTCATTGGAAATTTTGCTTCCCCACCCTGCACATCGTATACAAAAAACTGAAAGTACAAGACTCTAAAGCACAGGTGTCAAACATACGGCCAAATCCGGCCCGCCAAAAGGTCCAGTCCGGCCCTTGGGATGAATTTGTGAAATGCAAAAATTACACTAAGATATTAACAATCCTTTTAATTCAGGTTCAACATTCAGACCAATTCAATCTCAAGTGGGCAGAACCAGTAAAATACTATCATAATAACATATAAGTGAAAAGCAGTTGTTCTTGCCCAGGTTTAAGGCTTCCATAAAGTCCTCTTATACTTTACTAAAAGAATATTCCAGCTCCAGGACCTCTCATTTAAGAGGGCTATGGGAGAAAGAATTGGGGATTGAAATAAGTGATGAGGACTGGGACAACATATGGAGGAGTGCGAATTCCTTAAGTGTCTGTAATCGAGTAAAAGCTATGCAACTTAAAATCTTACATTGTGTGCATATTTCTCCCTCTCAACCAAGGTTATAATAGTTTTGGATTTTTAATTATAGTTTAGTTTTAATTAGTTTTGACTTTTTTTTCTCTTATTCAGTTAGTTTTAATTAGTTTTTAGAGCAGGTTTGTTAGTTTTTATTAGTTATCGTTTTTTTCTGAATGCTTAGTTTTAGTTTAGTTTAGTTTAGTTTTAGTATTAGTTTTAGTTATTTCATATATTTTATCTTCCTCATCATCCTATTCAAAGAAATTAGTGAGGCGTGGATATGGGTTACCCTGGACACTTTATTTGGGGGTCGGGTTAGGGCGGCTCATGGACTGAGCAGAGACACAATGTACCGTACAATGTATAAATTCCCTATAGCAGGTTGAGGTGGGGTGCAATCCATACACAACGTCACTTACGTGAAACAATGCGAAGATGTGCAAAGCATGACAGGAGATGCACAAAGCAGCCAGCAGTTAAAGCAGATAGAAACATATATAAACCAGCTAACCAGCAGTTAAAGCAGATAGAAACATATATAAACCAGCTAACCAGCAGTTAAAGCAGATAGGAACATATTATAAACCAGCTAACCAGCAGTTAAAGCAGATAGAAACATATATAAACCAGCTAACCAGCAGTTAAAGCAGATAGGAACATATTATAAACCAGCTAACCAGCAGTTAAAGCAGATAGGAACATATTATAAACCATCTAACCAGCAGTTAAAGCAGACAGAAACATATATAAACCAGCTAACCAGCAGTTAAAGCAGATAGGAACCTATTATAAACCAGCTAACCAGCAGTTAAAGCAGATAGAAACATATATAAACCAGCTAACCAGCAGTTAAACCAGATAGGAACCTATTATAAACCAGCTAACCAGCAGTTAAAGCAGACAGAAACATATATAAACCACTTATAAACATATATAACCCAGTTCCTCATCAGTAAACCACACCTTAGCAGATCTCTCATCTCTTAATCATCTCCAGTTCCATTATTAGCCAACTTTGCTTCAGTTCAGTTCAGCTAGCTGTTGCTAGTAACATCAAACGTTTTTGAACATTCTAACAGGTTCCATACCTCTGTAATTGGATTAGTTTTCATCCTCCTCTTTCCTCCTCTTCTAAACTGTGCAGTTCAGGGCTTGGAAGGCCTTTTCATGGTGATAAACTCTCCAGTTTTAACCTGGATGCTAGTCCTGTTTGACTCTGTCCTTTAGCTCAGCTCTGTCTGTCACTCACGTGCACACACGGTACGCCAAAAAAAAAAAAAAAAAAAAACCCGACCCATGTATCACTACAGTAAACCCCAGACAGGACTGTGCTGCTGTGTCCCAGCTTTAGTCTGTATGTTCCAGGTAGAGTGGGGACCAGAAGACAACTGGAAACCACCAGTGACCAGACATGACAGACTGTGAAGTGTCGTATGGTGTCACCAGCTCAAACTGCTGGAGCCAAATAAATTAATTTCATATCAATCCGACATTGACAGAGACGAAAACGAAGGGAATTGTATCCATAATTTTTATACGTTTTAGTTAGTTTTGTAAGCTCACAATACAGTTTCAGTTAGTTATCGTTTTTTTCTTTTAATTAGAGTTTTTATTTATTTCAGTTAACGAAAATGTTTTTTCAATTTTAGTTTTCGTCATTTCGTTCATTTTCGTTAACGATAATAACCTTGCTCTCAACATCATAAATTTAATTCAGACCTTTCTCTGTTATGTCCCAAATGTAAAATTGACGTGGGCACCCTTACTCATTGTTACTGGTCCTGTAGGAAAATTCAACATTTTTGGCATGTTGTTAAATGTGAACTGGATAAAATATTATCTGTTTCTGTTACTACTGAATGTAATCCATTGACCATGTTGCTTGGAATGACAGATGTCACAATCATCGGAAAATATAAAAGACAACTCTATAGGATGCTCACATTTTGTGCGAGGAAATGTATTCTTTTGAATTGGATCACAGATAAAGTACCTACAAAAACTCAATGGCATCGGACAGTACTTGAATATATATCCCTGGACTATTTAACCAGTCTGTTACACAGCAAAGATGAAGTATTCCATAGAACTTGGAACCCCTTTATGTCATGTCTGGACATTTCAGCCCTTTTCCATGGAGGAATAATGTGAACTCATATTGCTGTCATAGTTTTTTTTTTTTTTTTTAAATTGACTGACTGAGTTTTCCACCTCCTTCTGGTTTGTGCCGGAATGTTCTGTTCTGTTCTGTTCTGTTTGTTGTCTTTTTCTTTTCTATAAACAAAAAAACCCAATAAATATATATTGGGAAAAAAAAAAAAAAATACAAGTAATGACAACTCCAAATTTTTCTCTTTGTAAATGTAAATATTTTCATGTATTTACACTAAAAACAAAGTATAATTTCGCAAAAAATGTGAATAACCTGAACAAATATGAACCTGAAATTTCTCAAGAGAAGTAAGTGTAATAATTTTAACAAGATTCTGTCTGTTATTAAATGTTTTCTGTATTTGTAACCCCACTGTGATCTGTAAGTTATAATATTCATGTGTAAATGATAAACTGAAGCATAATATTGTTCAAATTACACTTATTTTTTTCACTTTGTTCATGTTATTCACATCTTTTGAAAAGATAGTTTGCAGATGTAAACGTTTTCATAATGTAAATTTTCTTTTTTCGCTTTAAAACATAGAGAAAAGTTTGGAGTTGACATTATTTCTATATTATTATGTTATTATTTTACTGGTTCAGCCCACTTCAGATCAAATTTAGCTGAATGTGGCCCCTGAACTAAAATGAGTTTGACACCCCTGCTCTAAAGCCACACGGTGCAAAGTGAACATGGTAGAAAAAATATCAAAAAGTATCAAAAAATAGACTATAACTATAACCTATAAACACTGTAAGTATAGATATTGAATATAACATTCACACAGCAGGGGGTTGAGGAGACAATAAACAGACAATAAAGCTGCAACAGTGAAGTTAAACAGATGAGGTATTGTTTTGGGTTTTTTTTATATTTTATTTAGCAGTTTTCAGTTAGGTAAAACACAAAACTAAAGGCTTAAATGTGTGTAACAACCAATTCACCCTTTCATGCATAGTGGTCACTACAGTGGACAGGTATTCTCCAGCTGTTCTCTTGTATATTCATGGGTTTTGTTGTTTTAGTTGCATATCAGCCGACACAGTGGACACTTACACATCATCACATACGCTGGCATTCATACAATTACTGTAACTTTGCTGTTCTTGATAAGGCAAATTTATTCATAAAGTACAATTCATACTCGTGCTTTACAAAAATGGAAAAGAGACAGGTTAAAAACACACAATTACAATTAAAATATACTCAATAAACATAAATAATAATCAATTAAAATAAAATAAAAGAGAAGAGTGCAAGATAGAACACTTACAGCTGTTTTATAAACCTGACAAAACTGATCTGCAGTAACATGTTGAGTCTAAATCAAGTGCTAGTTGTTATTAGACTTTAATTAAACGTTTTCTTAAACAAAAGTTTTTTGTTTTTTTTTCATATTATCTCCATAAGTGAGTAATAACTAGTATTAGAATATGATCAAATGTGAGCAAACATTAGATTAACTGCATTAAAAACAGTTTTTATTTCATGGTTTTCACACAGTTTATCACTTTCTGTTATTGCATTTTAAATCCATGCTTCTTTGCTTCAAAAATTAACCCTTTCATGCATGAATTATGAGAACCTTAAACAAGATTTTTTTTTCCTGTGTGTTTTTATTCCTCTCTAGGCATGAAAAAAACAACGTGATTTTTTTATTTTTTTATTTTTTTTTTTTAAGAACCTATTTTTCATAGAGTTACAAAAATGTCCACTCAGCTGGACACCATGCATTTAATTTTTCAAGCAAAGAAAACATGCATTTACTGACATACTGTGTGAAAACTATGAAATAACATGATTTTTGACCTCCTGAGACCCAGCAATGCATTTTTGTCCTCTGTACGGGACAAAAGTTTGACAGTTTTACTTTAAAAAATGCTGTCCACTGTAAAGGACATTCCATTTAAAAAATAAATAAATAAATAAAAATCATTTTAAAAAATGTCTCGGGAAAACAAACAAACAAACAAACAAAAAACTGTTGCATTATGTGGTTTCCAATCAAGACAATTATTTAATGGAAAAAAGCTAAAAATTTCACTTTCCTAGGTCTCAGGAGGTTAATGCTGGTAATCTGATGTTTTCTCATATTTTAACATACTATAATACTAGTTATTACTCACTCAGATAATATGCAAAAAAAAAAAAAAACTCTGTTAATTACAGTCTAATAACAATTAGCAATTGATTTAGATAAAAAGAACAGGAAAGTTACAGTAACGGTATGAAGGTCAGTGTATGGGATGATGCGTAAGCGTCCACTGTGTTGGCTGATATGGAACTAAAACAACAAAACCCATGAATATACAAGAGAACAGCTGGAGAATAAGTGTCCACTGTAGTGACCAGTATACATGAAAGGGTTAAACACATGGTGTCCAGCTGAGTGGACATTTTTGTAACTCCATAAAAAATAGGTTCATTAAAAAAATTTCAATCACATTGTTGTTGTTTTTTCATACCTAAAGAGAAATAAAACCACCCAGGAAAAAAAAATCTTGACTAAGGATTTCATAATTCATCCATTAAAGGGTTAATTATGCATAGGTTTAGAAAATTATTCATTTAGGGTTACAGTTCATTTCAGAGATCGGAAAACTCATGATGGTGCCCTCTAAGAACTTGATTGAAAGATTTCATTAAACCATTTACAGGGGGTTGTCTTCTGAACAATGAGAAATTATTATCTTTTAAATCATTAAAATAAAAAATATACACATTTGTGTACATCTGTGCGCGAAATTACATTAAATGTTTGAAAACGTGATTTATGTTTGTAATTTTGTCTAAAAAAAACACCTCTTTGTGGTGTGATGGAAATGATACTTTCCTCTGAATGTAAAAAATGTAATAAAATGACAAAAAATTGTATGGTATTTAAATCATTTCATTACAGCCACTATCAGAACATGTCTCTCTACACATTAGGGAGAAGCAAAATACTCAAAAAAAATGTCTAAAAATATTTGGTAGATTTTGTAAAAAAAAAAAAATATATATATATATATATCCAGACCAACTTTGACTGTAGTTGGAGAATCACTCATTTATTTCTCATTCTCTTTTCTTCACATACAACAAGAAAATATGTATACAGCCTTAAAACACACAAAAACTGAACCAAATGGGTTGTAAAGGTTGAAGTCACTGTTTAGTTTGACCCCAGATTCCATAACATGAAGCAGCACAAACAACTAGAAACATCTGGCATGTGTTGAATGGAACCTGGTGTAATCTATGGTACAACACCTGGTATAGATAAGTTTGCACCGTCTACACTCTGCTCTTGAACTGTCTGTGATATTATAATGCATCCAGATTTTGATTATTTTTCTTTCACTCATTTTTGTCACCTTTGCAATCTTTGTAATCAAACTTTTAGTGTTCACTATGCTGTGTGTGTCTGTGACCCCTCCCCCTCCTACACAGCGTGGACACACAAACACCACCACATGTCTTGACCAATCACGTGCATCTTTAATAGGAAAAAAAGATGAGGAAAAAAACAAATCAAGACCAAATAAAAAAAAAAAAAAACAGGCACAAAGTTATTCCTCTGTGAACAGTTGACTTTGAATTAATTCTGTTTTGACACAACTGGAACCCTTTTTCAGTCTTGCATAAACCCTGAGGTTAGATGACTTGTGGTGTACTATTACATTGCGCCAATATCTGATAAACTTTGCACTTAAAAGAAGAATGGTGATGACGACAAAGACCATCCACCTTCTCACAGGACCGGTTATTATTTCACAGTTTCACATAAGTTTCATGCTGCTGAAATCTCTCAATGGTAAGTAAAAAAAGAAAAAATAATCAATTTCTTATGTCGGCTAAAATTTGCTTAGAGGTCTTTGTGCATAAGAAATCAATATAAGTGAATCCCCAAAGGAACTTTGTGTTGGTAAATGCAAGTTATGCAAATTTACAGGATTTCAGTTCTGTTGCAACATGTTGATGGTCATATGAACTATGTTTTCAGGTCAAAAATGTCCAATTTCATCACAATTAATGCTATATTTTCATGTCACAAATGGCCAAGTTATATTTTAACTGAATTTACCTGAAAAACAAATATTCTATTCTTTTAGATTCTCCAATCTTCTTACAAGATTATATACTACATATTACATGTTTTATTTTTACAGGTTCAATATGGAGTATGGTGCTGATCCATCCTGCTTATGTTACACCAATACATACATTAAGAATGTCACACGTCACTTTTTAAATCAACAGTTTTCTAATAATAAGCATTTTTATCAAGAAATAACAATTCTATATTGTTATTTCCTCTTTAGTATGATGATAAACTATACAATAAATAATTCTGATCCTAGTTTTTGCACAGGGATCATTTGTGGAAACGGTGACATGGCTGCCGAGCATCAGTATGATGGGATCTGTAACAACCATGTCACATCCGTCCACTGTCACATTTTGTGTTTTTGTGTCAGCTGTTATTGTTTTAGATCCACAATACTAACATTTATGAATAAGAGGAGAATTAGCAATAGTAAGTATATAAGTTTATTGCTAATAAAGTACTGGTACTGACCAGAGCATCATGGGTAATGTCACGTCCGTCCACCAGCAAAAGTTTTCACATACACGTGCTATTCAAAATCCAATATTTCTGAAAATATAGCTTCCACTGTCAAATAATATCAGTAGTCTGTGCACAAATATATTAGCATTATTTCAACACAGTTCTATGCATTTCTTACAACTTCTTTTTTTTGACAAAAATGGCCACTCATTAGACCCCCCTAAGTAAATTTTAGCCGGTATGTATGTATGTATGTATGTATGTATGTATGTATGTATGTATGTATGAATTTGTCAGAATTTCAGGTCATGAGTCAGAAATGAACACTTCATACAAAGCATAAAAGAACTGCTGCTTTTTACATTCTCCTCTAATCCAGTCTATAAAGAACATGTTGCACTGATTCACTATTGTGTAAATTCCACTGGTCTAACATGTTCTGTTTTAGAGGTAAAATATGTTAAGTCTTAAACACTCCAATAAGATGAACTGGAAAACAAATGACAAATGCCAGAAGTACAGTTTGGCTGAAGCTTTCAAGATGTAAAATAAAGTATTACATATGTTATATATACAATACATATATGTACATTTATTTAATATTTTATCAATCTTCGACTTGAAGGCATCTGAAAAGTGAATTTATTGTAATGTATGTTTTCAAGTAGATCTGGAACCTCAGAGACAAACTTTCCTATTGAATAAAACCCATTTACTCATTAATTCATCAGTCTAGACAGTTAAAGCCAAACAGAACTTTTGACATAATTTGTTATCGTCTCACTACTTTTATTATTATTTTTTAAACATTTTGCTTGTTGACCAGTGTTATCAATAGTTACAGAATAATTTGTCACCAGAGGCAACTTTTGAATTAAATTTTCATTTATTATTTTTCATCACCTCTTTTTATATAAATCATGTTTGATCATATTTTACCTGTGAAAACTAGAAGCTGCAACAGATTTATTTTCACTGTCACTTCAGTCATGAACTCTTTAACCATCTATTATTAATGTCATTTGTAAAATATCCGAATTTCTTGTTGCATATATTTGTTGAACGGTTTAAAACCCAAAAATCTGATCACAAGAGGCAAGCAAGTTAATAAAGTTAATAAATATTAAAATACACTATTGCCTAAAAACTTAGAATAAAATATTTTTATTCGTCTCATGAAATGATTGTGACAATGTGATTTATTCTTGATAGATAAAGTGTAACTGGAACTCGGTATGTAATCAGTGTACCTGGTCAAAGGTGATGACTGGTGTGTATAAATAGGAATAAAAACAAGAATGTTTCTGAAAAATTATTCCAACTTTAACCCTTTATAGGGCACTCAGAAATGCTGTGAAATTCAAAATTTCAACCTTAGTGTGTTATTGGAGGACATAAGACACAACATTTTATTACTTTTGTGATTTTTTTCTTTTTTTTAATGTAAAAAAACAAGGTTAATGAAGTTACCATATTTGGTTCCTCACCCATAAGTGGCCAAAAATAAAAATCCAAGAACTATATATAAAAATACAAGAAAAACACATGTAAGGTGTAAGGAACGTGTATTTTAGAACATCACTTTTAGAACATTAGACCAACATAAGTGCTGGTTTTGATGATATGAAGAAGAAAGAAACACACAGGTGTCAGTGTGTGTTTGGTTGATGGTTCAACTACATGACTAAGCCACCGTAAATGAGCCTCGCCTGTCACAACACTTAACCCTTTATACTGCATTTATAGAAATTCTCTGAAATTCAAAAATGTCAACCTTAGTGTGTTAGTGGAGGATATAAAAAGACTTTATTACTTTTGTGAAATTTTTCAAAATTTTTTATTGCCATGTAGATAATCAAGCTCAGTGAAGTTACCGTATTTGGCTCCTTGCCTGTAAGTGGTAAAAAATAAATAAATAAAAATCCAAGAAGTATATATTAAAAATACTAGAAAAACATATGTAAGGTGAAAGGAACATGTACTTTAGAACATCACTTTTAGAACATTAGACCAACATAAGTGTTTAAGGTGAATGAAATTACCATATTTGGTTCCTCACCTACAGTAGCAAAAAAAATCCAAGAAGTTTATATATGAACTAGAAGCACTCGGAGAGCGCAGACCTCCGCCAAGGCTGATCGGTGGCCCCCCCCGTGGGCCCCCCCACCCCTGATCACCACCAAAATTTAATCATTTCTTCCTTATCCCATTTCCAACAAACCCTGAAAATTTCATCCAAATCTGTCCATAACTTTTGAGTTATGTTGCACACTAACGGACCGACAAACAAACAAACAAACAAACAGACAAACAAACAAACAAACAAACCCTGGCAAAAACATAACCTCCTTGGCGGAGGTAAAAATAATACAAGAAAAACACATGTGAGGTGAAAGGAACATGTATTTTTTGAACATTAGAACATCACTTTTAGAACACTAGACCAACATAAGTGCTGATCCAGACCCCTGTCCACATCCACATTCTCCCTTTGAACATCATTCCTTACATTAGTACCATTACTTCATGGTACCTAACAAAGCAGGTACACTCCCTTTTCATGCAGAGGTGGACCTTACAGACCCTGTAGACCACATTGGACCTGAGATTGTGGACTCACTGTCCTCACTGGAACTGTTGCTGTCACTGTCCTGTATTGTATGCAGAAATTACCAAAAATAGTCACTTGCCTGATAAAGAGTTAAGGGTAACAGTGTAGTTTCCAGCTTTTTGTCCAGTTCACAGAGACCAAACACAGAGAAACTATGGACTTCCTCCAACATCTACATTTAAGATACAATGAAAAGCATTGACATTATTATCAGGAAAGCATCGTTTTCACTCGATGAATATTTCAATTCCAGAAGAAGTCACAGACTAGTGGTTCAGTGGCTGCAGCACTTGAAGGAATGTGAATTCACTGTGACAGAGTGTGTTGTGTGTGACGTGTAGACACACATCAGCTGTGGGTAAGGGGTCGAACAAATTGAGGGGGACAAGTGGAACAAACCTGAGTGTTTATTTGTTAGTGTTTTCTCTCCACGCTCTAAATCAGACATCACCGCTGTTTCTTGTCACTAGCAGAATCCAAATGTGTTGTGGGCAAAAGAGATACTTAAATTCAATTTACTGACTGTAACATGATGTAAATGAGGCTCTTAGCTCATACGGACAGATTGACAGCGTCGTCTTTATCTGTGCTTTGTTTTATTTTTGGCTGTTTACTCTGCTTCTCTGCTGTCGCCTCGTACGTTGACTTTAAAGGAACTGCCTTCAATCTTCAAGACGAGCAGAGAATAAGCTTTCTTTTATGTTCTAAGTGCTTTATATGACAAATATGAAAAGGGATTGGAGAAAGAGCTGAAAGAGCTGACAAGTTTTTTGTTGCCCTGTTTTTCTGCTGCAAAGAGGGAGAAGTCAAACCTGCAATCTCCTAACATGAGCGACTGCACTGAACTGAGCAAAAAAAAAGAGACCCTTCATGTTTGGGGTCTTGGTGGGTCAAAGTCATTACATGCAACATCAAACATGTGGATTTCAGTGGAATAAATAATCTTGGATTTACAGAAGGTTTTTACCAGCTACAGCGTAGCTGAGACTGTTGGAGCAAAAACTGAAAATACAGCAGCATTAACGACACACTGGCTTAATATTTATTTATTCAAGATATTTTAACTGGGTAAAGAAGTAAAAAAAAATAACCCAGAATAATTAGTTATATATTTCTAGAGCTATTGGCTCTTTTTTTGTGTTTTTAACTTACATTCTTGAGAAAACTGGGGAAGTATGGGAAAAGAGGTGTGGCTTAGTCTTGGCTGAAAAGTTACTTGGAAAATAGACGGCAATATGTGCAAATTAATAATACTATGTCACAATACAGGAAGGTCACCTGTGGCATACCCCAAGGGTCGGTGATTGGTCCAAAACTTTTTCTGCTCTATGTTAATGATATTTGTAATGTCACTGAATTATTAAAATTAATAATTTTTGCGGATAATACAAATATGTACTGTTCTGGGAAAAATCTAAAGGAACTTTTGTCCACGGTTGAAAGGGATTTAGAAATTCTTAAAATGTGGTTTGATGTCAATAGATTGTCACTTAACATTAAAAAAACTAAATTTATGGTTTTTGGGAATTGAAAAGAAATTGATGGGGATATTACATTAAAAATATGTGATGTTAAAATTGAAAGAGTGTTTGATACAAAATTTTTAGGGGTTGTTATTGATCACAAATTAACATGGAAACCACATATTAGATATATAAAAGGAAAGATTGCAAAAGCAATGGCAATCTTGTAAAAGTCCAGAAATCTACTCAACCATAAGGCACTCCATATAATTTACTGTTCACTTATACTTCCTTATATGTCATATTGTGTGGGAGTGTGGGGCTGGACATATAAAACAACTGTAAATACTATAGTCCTCCTACAAAAATGAGCCATACGTATTATTAATAAGGCCAGTTACTATGAACATACTAATGAATTGTTTATGAAATCCCATATTATGAAATTTAATGATTTGGTTTACTATAAAATAATGCAAATAATGTATAAAGCCAAATTAAAGTTACTCCCCGTCTGTGTACAAAGAGGTTCTTCTCAACACGAGTCTAAATATGATTTGCGAAATGTTTGTACATTTGTCGTACAAAAAGCTAAAAAAAGAGACAAAAAGACAATGTATATCTGTTATTGGAGTTAAACTATGGAATGAAGCCAGCATGGATTTAAGAATGTGTAGGCCATTTTTGATATTTAAAAAAATGGTACATAAGGCAATTTTTGAAGGATACAGTTGTTAAGCTCTAATAAGTAATAGGTAAATAATTTTTTTTGATTCTACATTAAATTACGATTAATTTGGTGGTTAAGTTTTCTATTTCTCTGGTTTATTTTCACCTTTTTATGTTTTGCTTGTTTGTTTGCTTGGATGCATTGTTTTTTGTTTGTTTGTTTTTTTCCTATATTGGATGCTGGGTAGCTGAATTTGTTCTGTAGGACAGGCATTAATATAAGCATTTTGCTTCTGCCTGGGCCTTTTCAGTCATTAACCTGTTGGTAATGTTTGTGATGTTTGAAGTGTTGTTGTTGACACTGGTTGTATTATTATGTGATGACTGAATAAAGAATTTCATCATCATCATCATCATTATCATCATCATCATCATCATCATCATCATCATTCTTGTTAGTGCAGTTGCTGAGATGCACAGAACTTACAAGATCAATAACTATATATCTGTGCATTTATCTCAGTTTAACCTAAAGATAGGAGACAGATTATTCTGTTCAAACATAAAATATACAATATTTAGATGCAATCTGTTTTCTTCTTCTTTAAATATCTATTGTTGAGTGATGTTCATTCATGTAAGCCACAGGTGTCAAACATGAGGCCCGGGGGCCAAATCCAGCCCGCCAAAGGGTCCAGTCCGGCCCTTGGGATGAATTTGTGAAATGCAAAAATTACACTAAGACATTAACAGTCCTTTTAGTTCAGGTTCCACATTCAGACTAATTCAATCTCAAGTGGGCAGGACCAGTAAAATACTATCATGGTAACATATGACAACTCCAAATTTTTCTGTTTGTAAATGTAAATATTTTCATGTATTTACACTAAAACAAAGTATAATTTCACAAAAAATGTAAATAACCTGTACAAATATAAACAACCTGAAATGTGTTAAGGGAAGTAAGTACAAATTTAACAATATTCTGCCTGTTACTAAATGTTTTGTGTGTTTGTAGATCCACTGTGATCTGTAAATTATAATGTGCATGTGTAAATAATAAACTGAGGCAGAATATTGTTAAAATTACACTTATTTTTTCAGGTTGTTCATGTTATTCACATCTTTGGAGAGGATAAATTGCAGATGTAAACCTTTTCATAATGTAAATTGACTTTTTTCACTCTAAAACATAAAGAAAAGTTTGGAGTTGACATTATTTATATATTATTATGTTATTATTTTACTGGTTCGGCCCACTGCAGATCAAATCTAGCTGAATGTGGCCCCTGAACTAAAATGAGTTTGACACCCCTGATGTAAGCCATTCAGTATGGAAGTGTGTGGTGAATTAATGATGAGACTGTCCTCTGTGTAGCCACAAAAAATCATTTTAGCAGAATTTTATACAAGAGAAAAAAAACACAAATTTGAACAGATGCAAAAAATATAAATATGAGTGTATAAATGGTCCCAAGCATTGGTTTTATGTTTGTAGTTTAGCTCTTGACACATTTTTAAAAGTACACGGTATGGAAAGAGATGTGTCTCATATTCCGTAAATGCACATATTGTTATTCACAAATGCACATTGGTATTTGCACAAAGGTTTCATGATTTAATCAAATGGTTGGAGACTTGCAAATGAAATGGTACCAATTTGTAAAAATATGTCACGTTTTCATGTGCATCTATCATGAAATTTCTTTTATAATTCTGAAGTTCTGTGTGTCAAGTGTTGAATTTCCATTTGCGGATCATTCAACACGTACATTCATCCCTGCTTCCGCTTGCGTAATTTTGACACATTCATTGCGCCCTTTTCCAAGCCGATCTATACAGGAGTAGCCCTTGACCCATGCGCAAGAAATGCCCACACCTCAAATATTCCAGTTGGTGGCAGTGTCGTCCACTCCAACAATCAACGAAGATCTGTTTTTGTGAACCCAAAGTGTCTGCTGCAGGACCTCCACTGTTAGGCCTAGACCGAGCTAGTACCAAATTAAAACAACGATCACAAAAAAACTGCCGGAATATCAGTAATGTATGTAATGTAATGTAATGTATATGCAATGTAACTTTTACTTTCAAACATAACATGAATATATCTTTTTTATAAAGTCAACATTGCATGGTTGCAGAGGGTCGGGGCGAGATGAAACAAAACCGGGTTCACCTGATGGCCTAACAGTACATCCATCCATACATCCATCTATCCATCCATCCATCCATACATACATACATACATTCATACATTCATCTATCCATATATCCATACATAGATTTATATATCCATCTATACATATATCCATCCATACATCCATCCATATATCCACACATCCATCCATCCATACATCTATCCATCCATACATACATACATACATACATACATACATACATACATCTGTCCATATATACATACATGCATCCATCCATCCATATATGTATCCATACATCCATACATCCCTCCATATATCCATATATCCATACATATATCATCATTCATCCATCCATCCATCCACCCATCCATCCATCCATCCATCCATCCACACACCATGGATGACATCTCCAAACTTTTTTTTTATCTGAACCCCCTTTTAATAAGTGCAGTCTATTATAACACATGTAAGAAACCAAGAAAATTGGGGAATCTGCACATCCTTTAAAATACACCATCATTGGTTCACATGTTGAAAATAAAAAGCAACAAGTGGTGCCAGGCACAACAAACCCCGCCCCCTGCGCATATTGTAGCTTATTTTGGCATCGATCCAGCTGATGTCATCATGTCTATGTGTGTGCTGATGTCACCATAGACATAGAAAACAAACATGGAAGAAAAAAAGCATAGACATAGACAACACTGACAAATGTTGCCCATTAGAAGTAAATGGGAAAAAAAAGATTTAAAAAATTCATAAAGAATTTTTACTTGGACCTACTTTTCCCAAAATGTAATCACATCTATTCTGGGTCACTGGCAATCTATAAACCCAATTTGGTATGAATTCAACCAGTAGTTTTGCTGCTAAAGTGTTAAACAAAGAAACAAACTGAACCAAAAACAATACCCGTTGCCTCCCCTTTGGGGGCCGGGGTAATTCTGTTTCTTCACATTGCACTTTTAAAGTTAGTCCTCAGTTTCCCTTCAGTCCACCTCCTAGCTTCGATGGCAGATGTCGCAGCACTCCAGACAAAACTCCAGGCATTCGGTCGGCTCACAGCAGGACTCGAACAGGACTGAGTGGCAGTGGGCGTTGCAGTTGAGCTCCTCCACCGGGGCCTCCTGGACGGCTGAGCAGCACCGGGCACAGGCTCCACAGCAGCACGAGCAGAGGGTGTGGACACAGGAGGAGCAGGTCTCCAACAGGCCCAGGACCAACACAGAGCACTGGCATGACAGGCACGCCAGCAGCAGCTGAAAACAGGAATCTGCATGTCGGAAAGGAGAAGAAACCTAGGTTTAGAGGCAAATATTCTATCTGAGATCCTAACAACACTCTGGTATGTTGTAAAAGTCTGTCAACCTGCATCAAAAACAGGGATTAATGACTCTATTAACCCCAAATTAATCTCTCATATGTTTGTTTGTTGTGCCATGTACTACTTAAAAGTGAAACTACTTTGCCGCGGTGATCAAGTGTGATTGTGTTTACTTAATCACAGAGTCTCATTCAGTCCTCGGGGGAGAATAAAGAAGGTTACAGAGGCTGCCAGTGATGAACAACAACTTGGAAGAAGCTGTCATGAGATAATTGCTCTCCTACCCAAATTAGGTGCTCATGAAAATTGCATACATTAACCTCACTGGTGTGTGAAAGTGCATCTCTGGCGATCCTAACCGTTGTGTTATTTCTCAGCTTCCGTTTTCATCCTCACAAGGACCAGATAGTCAGTGAGCTCATGCAAATCAAGCTGTTTTATCCTGTTTACTCAAGGAAGTAAATGAAAAGGAGATGGCAGAATTCCCTGGGGAGTGGAGTTCAGCGTTTTCCTGCTTAGCTGCCCGAATTATACACCCCCCACACATAACGTATGCTAATACCGCTGTGTAGATGAAAAAGGAGCATTATATGTTACTTCTGTATTGATTTAATGCATAACTTCATAGGGATAACAACATGAACACAATGATAAACAAGAAGTGGCCCTTATACACTTTGATAAAACTGGAAGAAAAGTGTAGTTTCAAAGTCTTTAAGGTAAACTTTACAAAGATTAATTTGGTCAGAAAGATTGTCTTCAGTGACAGGAATGATGTGATTAGATTCAGTTTTTATTCGGTGCTTACTGTAACAAACTCATTGCAGCTTTCAGTACATAAACGGTCTAAATACCATCAAATAACCAGAGACTAACCACAACAATTGATTATACTGGAGACATTGCAAACAGAGGCGATTCCTCATAGACTGCAAGGGAAGCTCGGCTTCCCCTAAAATTATGAAAATTAAATGGTTAAATATGTACGGTTGTGTTGACATTTTATGGACTACAAATGTGTTAGAACACGTTCATCTCACAGACGAGTTCGTTCAGAATCAGCTTTATCACAAATCAGCGGACTCCATGTTGTTCATTTCTCATACATTCCCGTTGCGCTGTTTTCTCATACGATCTCTGCTCAGTGCATTTGTCCGTAGACGCTCAGCGTCCATGCACTTCAATGGGACTGAGTGGAACAGTTTTTTTTTCATTGCCTCAAAACTGGATGGTAATTGGATAAATGCCATGATGTGGTCCCACCCCCGGATGCCTGGCATCTCTGGGGGTGAATGGAGCTGTGGGCGGAGCTCGGCCGGGCTGGACGCTGGGCTTCCATGTGCTGATTGGAGGATCAGTCGAAAGGCTGAATCCCGTTTGATTGACAGCTATTTTGAGATCTACTCCTTCAATGACAGTTCAGTTTAATACCGTCGCACATTCTGCTGTGAAATCAAGAGAGAAACCACTACGAAATTACTTGTTCATTTGTACTGTAAATAAAAGACACTCATTGTACTTCCTTGTTTCAATTTAACATAATTTCAACATTTTCTTGTTTACTTGGTACGATAAGGTCACTGACCATTTTCTTAAAAAGGAACGGAGGGACGAATTTATGTTTAAATAACTTGACTTTTTTTTTTTGATGTAAGCCAACAATGAGCTTCCCCTCTCTGAAAGACGAGCAGCTGCCACTGATCGCAAAAGGTATCAGTCAAAAGCAGTTTTAGAGGCATGATAGACCAGAGTAAAGTACACTATGGAGCTTCTAAAAAACACACTGCCCAGCCAAAATAAGTCACACATTCCAATATTTAGTTGCACTAGCGGAACAAGTCAGTACCGGGCCGGGGGCGGCGCAAATGACCGGGCCCTTTAAACCCATTAAAGCTTGTGATTACATCGCTAGTTGGATCAACCCTCTGTAAGATTATGCAATGTTGTAACTTTTATCTCAGTCTATAGTTGCATAATTTTTTTGTCAAGATCATTAATTAAACATTAGAGACATTAATTGTGCTTTGTGTTTTACTTATAAGCAAGACAGGTACAAATTCAGTAGAAAATGTCCATAAATGCACTACACTGGACCTTTGTTATGAATTATGGATGGGGGCAGAACATATGTGGAGCAGTCATTGCTGGCCGTAAGTGATGTACCACTGTTGTTTCCGGGTGATGAGTGTGAGTAAACATGGAGCAGTCAGTGAGCCAGAGTGAGTGGGAAGTATGAGTTTGCACTTGTTGTTTGTGCAGTCGTAGGCTTTGCACTCCACCATTGTTCTAGAGATGCGACCCAGCCCTGGCCAATGATGTGTCACCTCACTGGAAAAAAATCTAAATCTTACCAAGTGTATTTTTCTCATTTCAAGTCAAAATATCTCATCACACTTAACAGAAGACATAATCACCTAAAGAGTAACTTTTCAGTGAGATATTAGAACTTATTTTTAGACAATAGATCTTGAAAATCTTATTTCAGAAGAATCAGAATCAGTTTTATCAGCCAAGTATGTGAACACATACAAGGAATTTGGCTTTGGTTTTTACATTGCTCGCGACATACAATTTTGACAACGTGAACCCAATCACATGTGGACCTAGATATAATATAAACAAACATTAGAGTAGAGACAAGGACAACATTTGGTTGAGATTTACAGTGGATTTATATTGTAATATGTACAGAGTGCAAAGTGGAGTTTTTATACAGTGAGTGGATGTGTGGATCTAGTCTATGTTTATGTATATATTATTTACAATGGGTTTTATAGTGTAATATGTACAGAAAGTGCAAATTGGAGTTTTTATACAGTGAGTGGATATGCACAGGGATACGGTCGGTAAACATTTATGTTTATGTATATATTATTGTAGTGCAAATTAGTCAGAGTATTTTACATTGTGCAAATCAGTCAGTTTTATAGTGAGTGCAAAATATTAGTTTGTGAGTTGGTGAATTGGAGTCAGTCACTAGTTGGATTGGCAGATTTTTTTTTTTTTTTTTTTTTGCTTAATTCAAGACTTTTTTTTTGCTAAATTCAAGCAAAAAAGCTGCCAATGGAACAAGTGAACATTGTCTTGGTAAGATTTCATGAAATAAGATTTTCAAGATCTATTGTCTAAAACTAAGTTCTTATATCTCACTAAAAAGTCACTCTTTATGTCTTCGTTTAAGTGTGATGAGATATTTTGGCTTGAAATGAGAAAAATACACTTGGAAAGATTTCGATTTTTTCCAGCGTGTTGTTTGTGCAGATGTAGGCTTTGCACTCCATCATTGTCCTGGAGATGTGACCCAGCACTGGCCAAAAATGTGTCATCTTAGACTGGGGTCTGCTGCACGGGGTCAGTGACCAGTCCATCACAGCCCAGGTAATGGGACAGTAGAACATTACTTTGTCTTTACCACTGTTGGAACAGCCCATGAAAGTGGCAACATGTCTCTGACCATGTCTGACTGACGAAGCAGCGACTTAGTGCTTACGCATACTTGACAACGGGCTATAATGGAAGCTACTGATGGAACCACTAGTATTATACGTGATCTTCTGAAATAGATAGGGATGAAAATTCACGACAGACACCCTTTAATGATGGAGACTTGGACCACTGTGTAATGTCTTGTCCATCAAAGTCTGGACTGTAGGGTTGTCCAATCCACGTATAAAATTGTTGTCTCATGCTCCTTTCATAATCTAAGATGGATGAATCCTGCTATTGTCATCCTGGAATATGTCTGTTTCATCAGGGACGAAAAATTCCACTGATGTTCAGACCTGCATATTCAGGTTCATCTGACCTCAGTTTATGGACACACAATTAGAACTGCACAATATATCATTTAAGCATCGTCATCGCGATGTATGTGTGCACAATAGTCACATTGCAGGAAGTGTAGGAAGCAAATGAAGTCAATGTGTAGCAATCCACCTATCACAATCATTCTTAATCAGTTTGGAGTGAGTTGCTGGAAACAACATTGAAAAATGAGCAACGAACAAGAGAAAATCACTGTAAACGAAGACTTAGTGCAAAAAAGAAAAGCAACGTCAGTTATCTGGAATTATTTCGGTTACAAGAAGGATGATATTGAAACACATGCTCTGTGTCGATTGTGCCTTACCCCTATTAGAGGTAACACTACTCATTTGTTTGACCATTTATGTCGGCACCACACAGCTATTATATACTCCTGAGTATTTTTTCATGTCGCAGTATATATTGCAAGGTTTTAAAAAATGTCGCAATGTCAGTTTTTTCCAATACTGTGCAGCCCTACACACAATGTTGTTGCACCTAGACCTGATCAACTGAATCAACCCAGATCATAATACTGCCCCCATAGGCTTCTACTGCAGGCACTAGGCATGATGGGTAATCACTACATCTGCCCGTTCTTCTCACCCTGAAACATCCATCGCTCTGGTACAGGGTCAGTCTCGATTCATCGGATCACATGACCTTTTCCAGTCCAGTCTTTATGCTATGTGTATCTGTGAAATGCTCTCACTTTCATAATTATATATAACCATGAATTCTAATATTGATTTTCTATTATTTGACTTCACCAACTATTTAAATCAGGGGTGTCAAACTCATTTTAGTTCAGGGGCCACATTCAGCCCAATTTGAGCTCAAGTGGGCCGGACCAGTAAAATAATAACAGGGAAAAAAGTAAAATTATATAATGATCAGGTTTACTTTTATAAAGTTTCCTTAAAAATCTGAATAACATGAACAACTTGAATTGTCTTAAGAAAAACAGTTGCAATTTTAACAATATCATGCCTCAGTTTATCAGTTTATCATTTACACATGTGCATTACAATCGCACAAAACATTTAGTAACAGGCAGAATATTGTAAAATTGCTTTTACTTTTCTTAAGACATTTCCATTTGTTTATGTTTGTTCAGGTTATTCACATTTTTTGTAAAAGTATAGTTCGGTAATGTAAGCATTTTCATGTAATTTAACTTTTTAATCGCAAAAAAACAAGAGAATTTGGGGTTGTCATTATTTATAGGTTATATGATAATATTTACTGGTCTGACCCACTTGAAATCTAGTTAGACTGTAAGTGTCTGTATATGGAACCTGAATTAAAATGATTTTGACACCACTGATTGTTAATATCTTCAGTATAATATTTGCATTTGACAAATTAATCCCGTGGGCCAGATTGGACCCTTTGGGGGGCCGGATTTGGCCCCCGGGCCGCATGTTTGACACCTGTGGTTTAAATGATCTGATGAGAATTGTTCCCATGGAAAAGGCTGTGTTCTGTTTCTCCAGATGTTCGGATGTGAGTCATGCTTACCGTCCGCCATGGCAGCAGGTTGGTGTAGCGCGTCCACGCTGCCTCTGCTCTTACTCTTCCTGCTGCTGCTGTGCACCGACAGCTTTGAGCCCTGCAGTCGAGCCAAGTCCCGATGGAGAGCAGGAGGAGGTCTGTGGTCTGGGATTGCTCCACCACATTGTGGGCAGGTGGGCTTCTGGAGCTCAGACGGGAGTGTCTTGACCTCTGCAGACCCCTGTACAGTCTCTGCAGGTGGGGCTGCAGCAGGTACAGGCTGGGCTGGATAAAACACACAGCAGAGATGGGGATGGCCTTAGTTCATCAACAGGAACAAGAAGAGATTTATTTTGGAATGCAAAATTGTTTTTTTGTTTTTTTTTTCCACTAGAATATGAAAGTTTTTATGCTGTTGTGTTTTCAGGTTGTTTGTCCATCTGTCTTACATTAAGAAAAGCAAAAGATATGCAACAAAAGTTCATGAACTGATAAGGAAAAGGTCTGTTGACATCTTGAAACACATTGTTGGCCACATTTCAAGAATTCGTGAGCGAATTATGATGAAATGTCACACAAATGTGTAACAAGATAAAATGGCATGATGACGTTTTATATCCAGAAGGTCAAAGGTCATCAGAGATTTTAAGTCTGTTCAAATTCATTTATGATCATTATTACCTCCGCCAAGGAGGTCATGTTTTTGCTGGCGTTGGTTTGTTTGTTTGTTTGTCTGTCCATGTTCAAAATAACTTGAAAAGTTATGGACGGATTTGGATGAAAATTTCAGGAAATGTTGATACTGGCACAAGGAAAAAATTGTTAAATTTTGGTGGTGATCGGGGGTGGGGGGTGGGGTGTTTTTCTAGTTTAATATCTTTTCATCCTCTATAAAAATCATCTTTGAGTGAAAGCCATATGTTTCTCATTGGAAATTATTCACTGCATTCATACATTCATACTAATTTCCAAAAATACAATTAAATACAGTTAATAATTAAATGAAAATGATTCTATCTGAAATTACACAGTCTGCCTTTAGTCTTCTTTAGATATTTTATGAGTTTGCACAGACACAGATGTAAACTTCAACAGGACCTGACAGTTATTTTAGTTTGTAGAATATTTTTGATATATTCTAAGTGTTTTAATGTAAATTAGACTGGATTCAGTTCAGTCAGTTGCAGTCCTCAAGTCCCAGGAATACCCATTGGATGACTGGTTTTCTGTAATTTCACAAGGAATCTGCACTATTTAAGTCCATTATGAAGTAAAGTTACACTATTCACCCATCTTGTTAGGTCAAAACTGTCTTGAAAAGGGGTGGTAGTTATTATTCAGGCTAATATCTTTCAATATGTTACAGTTTTGATCTATAAATATTCACAGCACCCTAAAGACAATTTACACAACCCCTAAAGATATGGAACTACTTCTGTAGCATCTTCCAAATGATTTTTTTTCTTCACATCCTAAGTGGTTAATCACTCTTTATTATCATAGTCTCTTGTGCATTTTGTATTTTTCATTGAAAATCAGGTATTTTCTTATATTTGATTTACTGACCGTGTAGATGTTCATGAAAACTCAGTGTGAATATAAAGGCTATTTTACTAAAACAGAGAAAACTGAAGAAAAACTTTCCAGCAAAATATATCATTAACTGAACTGAAAAAACAAGTGTCTACAACCACTGTCAAAGACATACCTGAGGATGCTAAAAAAGCTAACAAACTGTATGTAAAATACAGTTGGAATTATTTTGATGTATTGATAGGATTAGAGATTAATAAATTATTCTACGTTTTACATCAGCAGGTGCTTTTGGTCATCTGCAACTGGTTAGGTCGTCTAGGGTTAATACTTATGTTTATCCTCCTGAGACCCAGTAAGTAAAAGTTTTTGGGGTTTTTTACATTACACAATTGCATTGATTGGAAACTGTATGATGCCACAGTTTTTCAGATAATTCTTTTTTTTTTTTTTTTTTTTTCAGATTCAGATTCAGATTCAGACTACTTTATCAATCCCCAAAGGGCAATTCATTTCACAGTTACCCTGCCTTATTGGATATCCAGACAGTTTGGGAAAAACAACAAATGCAAAAACATTGATAGCAGCATATGACAGCCACATACATACACATTCACCTGTCAGTACCCACAGAACCGCAACAGGGCAATAAGTTCAACAGTGAAATGAAATGAAATGACTAAGATGCTAAAAAAGAATAAAAACACAATAAATAGCAAATCAAATCAGCTTCAGTCACTTCCCAGCGTTTAGCAGCCTGATAGCTGAGGGAATAAATGAGTTGGAATATCTGTTCGTGGTTTTTTTTATCTAATGAAATGTCCTTTGCAGCGGACAGTTTTTTTTGTTTGTTTGTTTGTTTAAAGCTGTGAAACTCTTGTCTACTACAGAGGACAAAATGCATTGCTGGGTCTCAGGAGACTATAACACTTGTTTTTAACTTTATACTCCTCATCACTAACTGTGCACATCATCAAACCAGCATGTTTTTCATTTAATTTTGGTCATTGTGATGTAGGCTACACAATAGGGTTTTCACTTACTGCTGATGAGGTCAGTGGGGATGGTATTTCCTCTGCTAACAGGGTCACTTCCAGGAAGGATTTCCTGTGCTGGTTTTAAAGGTGCACTACCTTGAAACACATCAAAAGAAAGTTATATGAGCTTAAAAGTGTGTATCTATAGATACAACAGTACTCAAAACTTCAAAACTGACCCATATATGTTTTTTTTTTTCACTTATATTATTCAGTAGCTTAAAATGTCTGAAGACATGATAGGCTTTTTCTCCAATGAGCATCATTTTGCACCTTCACCATCCTGAACATCACAGTCTATCTATCTATCTATCTATCTATCTATCTATCTATCTATCTATCTATCTATCTATCTATCTATCTATCTATCTATCTATCTATCTATCTATCTATCTATCTATCTATCTATCTATCTATCTATCTATCTATCTATCTAAACGTCATTATCTGGGTTTATATTTTAAGACAAACAGGCTACTTTATCTTATTTCCACTTGCCTTCAGTCAGGTAGTTCTGTCCCTCTGTCCCGTCCACAGGTAAATGTTGTCCTGGTAACATCGCTGATACACATGACTGCCCAGGGTCTCTGTCATGCTCTGTTCAACCATTCACAGCTTTCATCCTCTGACTTCTGCGAGGTCAGGAAACCTCCAACAACACCCAACATGCCGGCCTGAGTCACCGCTCAGGAGACCATGAGCTGTATCTGTGGGTGTGTGTGTGTTTTGTTGTTGTTCGGCGACTTCAAAACACTCCCCTTCCCATCAGATTCCCGAGTGGACGCTCTAAACAGGCTGATCACAGGACGGCGTAGAGGGCCGAGGCCTGGCTGTGACTTTAAGTTCTGCTTTTAGTCATTTAACATAACAGAGACACATACCCCATAAGTGTGTCAACTGAATATCTATGCAAGTTCTCTCACTCTCATTCTCTCTACCAGTCCAAGTCATTTCTAGTGCTTAGTATGCAAATACAGGCAAGTGCATCATCTGTGTGTGACTTCCTTCACTCTATTTTTCGATGGGATGTTTGGATTAAAACAGGGACAATAGCTGGGGACTAAATTCAACCTCCAATTGTTCATGTAAAGTAACAAAAAAACTATCTCACCCACATTGCACAGAGAAGTAGAACTAAAAAAGGACTGTCCTTCTATGGACAGAACAGAGGTACATTATCTGTTTATGGTTATTTCTATTATCAGAATCAGAATACTTTATTAATCCCAGGGGGAAATTATTGGGTGTTACAGTCGCTCCATTCAAGTATAATAAAGAGCAGCAGGACAGAAATTACAGAATTAAGAAACAATTATACACATACAATTATATACTTATGTACATACATACATACATACATAAAGCTCTAAATAAACAAACATAGCTCTGAACATATATATATATATATATATACATATATATACATATATATATATATATATATATATTAGAACAGCAATTTGTGCAATATGTACTAGACAATATATTATCAAAATGGTAATTAATGAAATATACATTATAAGTAAATAAGCAAAAATATCTTTGTGTGTAATTCTTGAACAATTATTGTATTTTTAATAGATTAGATTAGATTAGATTAGATTAGATTAGATTAGATTAGATTAGATTAGATTAGATTAGACTTCATTCATCCCACAACAAAGAAATTCACTGGTCAAGGCAGCAACACAATAAAGTGCAAGAAAAAGTATGCATGCATACAGCAAAAAACAATATAATAATAATAATAATAATAATAATAATAATAATAATAATAATAATAATAATAATAATAATAATAAATACTTTACAGACTATATAGATATTTACAACAAAATGTCAGACAGTACAGATCAGACACATACAGGACAGGGTTACACTGTTGTAATAGTTTAAATATATAACTGTATTCTATGATTATATCTAATCTACTGTACATGTTATTGTTAATTTAATCTGGGAGGACTTTGGTTAATTATTGCTACTTTATTCACTCTTATTTATACATTTCTTTTTCTTTGTAATAAAAATTTTAATTTATTCTTTGCTATGTGAAGTACTTTGCTATGTAATAGTGCGACATAAGAGTTACTTTCTGAACAAACCAGAGCCAAGCCCAGATACTTAATGACATTCAAAGTGAGATGAATGTCTCAATGTGTGAATTTTTTTTTTGTTTCCTACAGATGCAGACTTCATAAACAGAATGGACACACGGGCGACAGCATCATCATTACACCCTGATGAGAACGCTGAGCAGAGACCAGCCCTTTTGGAGGGGCTGTTGACTAAGTGCTGTCAAAAGTGCTGCGTTGAAAAACATGTTGACTCGCCCGCCTGACTGTGAGTATATGGCACATCAAAGCAACACATAAGTGAAGCTGTTCAAGTTGTCTAGCGCCATGCTAACTTTCAGTCAGTAAACACGCTGTGTGCAGAGGCAATCACAAGAAAGCATCATCTAATGGGCTGACAGCAAATCAAAGAACGCCCTGAGAGGCAACAGCAAACCTAAAGCCAACTCCTTATCAGCTGAGACAATTACTGACATTAGTCAAAACATGGAGCAGGAAAATCTGAGGCCTTTGTTCTGCATTTGGTGATGATTCTTTACACAAACAGCTTCACAGATGGTGACTGTCAGTGGATGCTGGGACTATTCATGATCATTGTTTATTATTTTACGGGTTTCAATGTAATTTATTTATTTAGTTAACATTGTAGTTGCAGGACAGTCCACGTTCCTGTAAATTTGCCACTTTAAACCCTATTGTCTGATATATTGCAATTCTACTTCTTATATAAATATATAAATAGCTTTTAGAGTTGTATTACTTACTATTATTATTATTATTATTATTATTATTATTATTATTATTATTATTATTATTATTATTATTTATGCATGCATATTTTTGCTTGCACTTTATTCTGTTGCTGCCTTGACCAGGTTTAATCTAATCTAATCTAATCTAATCTAATCTAAACACCTAAATCTATTTTTTGTGGTGACTTCCAAATGAATTTTTCACCACAATTACCAACCATTTAGCCATTTATAATACCATCCCCAACATTTTGTATTTTTCACTGAAAATCATGTATTTTCCAGTACTTAATTAACTGATCATGTACGTGTTCATAAAAGTTCAGTGTAAATTCAAGGTCATTATATCAAAACAGAGAAAACTGAAGAGAAGCTGACATTTTCAGGAAGATACATCACTGACTGAACGAAAAAACATGTGTACAACCTTTGTCATTTATCAAACTTCATTGGTTTTACTGGTGAATCAGTGCTGCAGAGGATGACAGTATTTGCATGTTCACTATGGAGCCTCTGAAATGTCCAAATGGGTAAATGGTCAATTCAGATATAGCTGAAAAGATGAAAAACTGCAGTTTACCTGAAATATTTAAATGTATTGATATGATGAGTAGTTCAAAAATTAATAAACGTTTTAGATCAGTGATGCTTTTGGTCACTGTTGGCTAAGTTTCAGCTGTAGTCGCTGTAGGTCATGACCACTACAGAAGACACAAAAGTTACATCAAAACAACAACAGCTGTGGCTCAGGAGGAACAGCAGACTGTCCACTAACTGGAATTCCTTTGACATATATAACCGTCGATGAGCAACACACTAAACTTTGGGTTAATGAGTCTGAGGTTGTGTGTGTGAATGTGATAGATGGTAAAATACACTACCATCAAAATGGAAAACCAACTAAACAGGACACATTTTTGTAAGATCATATAAAATACTTAAATCAACAACTCATGACATAAGGACATTTTTTTTTAAACTTAAAAATCAATGTCAAGACAGTAAAACAGAAAGGTGATACTTCCTTATTTTTCTTAAAAGCTTAATTTGATTTCCATTAAGCAGTACTATCCTTCAGATAAGAAAATGACATCAGTAATACCACTATATTGACTCTAAACTTATTGGCCACTTTATTAGGTACAGATATTGACTAGGTCAATCACTTGACAACAACTCACATTTAGACATGTAACTCTGGGGATTTAAATGGTGACTTAAATGACTTTAAACACGGCATGGTTTTTTGTCTGAGAGTTTCACAAACTGCTGATCTACTGGGATTTTCACACATAATCATCTCTACAGAGAATAGTCTGAAATAGAGACAATATCTGATGAATGGCAGTTCTCTGGGGAGGAAATGAGGAAAGAGCAGAATAGACAGACTGGTTTGAGTTGATAGAAATGTAACAGAAACTCAGATTTGTTGCATTTTTATCAACAGATTTGATTGTGATGAGGTTGAACATTTCCCTCAGGACATGTTCAATTTCTCAAGGGCTCTGTCCAAAGGATCAATAAAGTTTTATCTAATCTAATCTGAAATAACCACTGGTTATGCAGATGAACTTCTATGTATGTAGAGGGGCATCTCTGAACGTACGCTGAACCTTAATGCCGATGGTTACAGCAAAATATACCATCACTGGCCACTTTATTAACCCTTTCATGCATAGCGGTCGCTACAGTGGACAGTTATTCTACAGCTGTTCTCTTCTATATTTATGGATTTTGTTGTTTTAGTTCCACATCAGCCAACACAGTGGACGCTTATGCATCATCTCAAACACTGATATTAATACCATTAATGTAAGTTTGCTGTTCAAGATAAACCTGATCTGCAGGAACATGTTTGAGTGTAAATCAGTTGTTTGTTATTGTTGTTTGCTTGTTATTGTTATTAAACTGCAATTAAAAGGTTATTATTATTATTATTTTGCATATTATCTCCATGAAGTGAGTAATAACTAGTATTATTGTATGTTAAAAAGTGAGAAAACAGCAGATTAGCAGCATTAAAAATGTTTTTATATCATAGTTTTCACACAATATATCAGTAAATACATGTTTCTTTGCTTCAAAAATTAAATGCATGGTGTCAAGCTGAGTGAACATTTTTGGAACTCCATGAAAAATAGGTTCATAAAAAATTTTTCAACCGCATTGTTTTTTTGTTTTTTTTCATGTCTAAAGAAGAATAAAAGCACTCAGGAAAAAAAAAAAAAAAAAATCTTGATTAAGGTTGTAAGAATTCATCCATGAAAGGGTTAAGTACACCCAGTACAAGAAATAATGTGCTTAATAAAGTGGCCAGTAAATGTACTGTATATGTATCTAACATTACCATAATAAACAAAACCATGGTAACTATTTTTACCCAAACAAATGAATGTTTTCATGCATGATTTTTATTAATGTATTTTTATTCCTTTTGTGAGTCTTAAATGGCTTTGAAGGACAAACACTAAGCAGCTTTACATGTTTTTATTACCGTTAATAACACACTTAAAACTCAGACACACTTTTCATTGTTTAAAAGCAGTGCGTTGCTGTCAGCATCTATTATGAATGTAGCCTCTAACACTGGAAACCTTAATACAAAAGTGGAAGTCTTTACTTCTAAAACAGCACTGTAATGTAAGTTACACAGAAACAAAAACTAAACAAACAAACCATGACATGGTAGTTATGGAATTGTGAATAAAACTCATCAGCAATGTGATAAAAAAAATATTACAAGACATTTCTATGTACAAATACAACAGAGGACGCACATCACAAAATGTTTTCCAATATATAGACAAAGGTCACTAAAAAACATCACGCGGCTGTACACCTTTACACTTCCTTTGAGCTGCACATCACAATAAACACACAAAACATTTATTACAGACATGATATTATTTCACATGAGCAGTAAATTATTTGCTTTGGCCTTGGAACATACATACATTTATTTAAAAGACTGATTTGATCTATGCACAGTGTCCCTAAAAACTGTCTTAACAGGTCAAAATAAAATTCTTATCAAGGCCTAAAAAGTATTAACATATTAAAAGTGTGAAATTTCATGCACAAGCGTAATAATTGTTGATCATTTAATCATCTATTTGATATGTTTTATGTAAAAAAATGTATTAAAAACTTGAAAGGCTAATAGAAAAAGCAGATGTGACATAATACTCCACCTCATGGGATTTAAGGCTGAAGTCCAGATGAAGTGATATTTTGCAAACTGACACAAAACGAAACCGTTATTTTTTCATAAACACATGAACCTGGTAATGCAGGGGGGGTCAAACTCATATTAGTTCAGTTCCACATTCAGCCCAATATGATCTAAACCGGGCCAGACCAGGAAAATAATAACAGTGAAAAAGGTAAAATTACATTATAAAAACATTTACATTTACAAAGTTTCCTTAAAATGTGAGTTACATGAACAATATGAAATTTCTTAAGAAAAATAAGTGCAATTTGAACAATATTATGCCTTGGTTTACCTTTGACACATGTACATTACAACGAACAGATCACAGTGGATCTAAAATACACAAAACACTTAATAACAGGCAGAATATTGTTCCAGTTTCACTTACTCTATTTTATTTGTTCAGGTTATTCACATTTTTTGTGAGAGGATAGTTTGTTAAAGGAAATATTTTCATGTAACTTTACTTTTTTACACTAAAAAAAGAGAGTATTTGGAGTTATCGTTATTTATATGTTATTATGATAGTATTTTACTGGTCTGACCCACTTGAGATCAAATTGGTCTGTTTATGGAACCTGAATTAAAATGATTTTGACTGATTGTTAATATTGTCGGTGTAATTTTTGGATTTCACAAATTCATCCCATGGGACAACACTGAACCCTTTGGCGGGCTGGTTTTGGCCCACGGGCTGCATGATTGGCACCTGTGTGGTAATGAATTAAACATCTGAAATGAATTTTACAGTGCATTTGATAATCGTTCTTTTTTTGGTGCAGATTTCAACACAGAAAACTGAGATGAATTTAATCCTAAATGTGTCAATGGTGCTCTATGTGCCTGAATATTCAACATTTATTTAACTCTTCTACACAAATGTCATTCAAGATCGAACAATTCCTCGTCGTTTTCAGTCGTCTTTTGCTGCGGTTTTCCGTTTGACATCAGAGATTCTTGGTCATTCGGATTCAGGGCTTTGTTTTTAAGGAGGTGAAAACTGAAAGAAGTGAAAAACAAAGACGTTTCTGTTATTTTTGGCATCGTTTGACATCAGCTGTTTAACCAATCCTCTGAACTCATATCATTGGATCTCACTGGTGGACTTGGGGCGTGGGGTCTGGGCCGTCTGCTGGTCTGTCCTCTTGGGTCTGACTGGAGTTTCTGCCTAAACATCCTGTCTTGAATCCTGGCAGTGACGCCTCAGCCAGCGCCGTCTACAGACAACATAAGAATGAAACCGTGAACTCAACCAGATCTGATTTCTGTCGTGCTGCAGCTCGCTAAAAGGTGCACAGACGTTCTCTCACCTGTAAGCTGGTGTTAAGAGTGGGCCCAAAACTAAGGTTGGAGGACACGGTTTTCATCAGCGATGGGCTGCTGCAGAATAATCATAGTACAGAATTATACAAACATCACAATCCATGTGTAATTCATCTGTTCAGTATCTTCTATACATTCTATGAAACACAGCACTACTATGAGACGAGGCTGATTACAACGACAAATAACAGTGGAATGATCAGGAAAAGTTCTGAAATAGTTTCCATACTCTAGTGGTTCCCAACCTTCTTGGCTCGTGACCCCATTTTAACATCATAAATTTCTGGCAACCCCAAACATTCAGAACGGAGACTTTTTTTTTGGCTGAAATTAATTTGTTTTTGATCATGTAATAGTTTGTTATACTATACTATACTATACTATACTATACTATACCTTACTATATTCCTTGGTCAGGATATGTACAGTCAGTCCAGCTTGTATTTACAAGGCTGACAATTAACACTGAACAAACAATAACTCAAACTATGAATAATGAAAGAGCTGCAGCATTTTAAACACTGAAACAATGAACATTTGACAGATAAACAGTACCACAGTGCTTCAGTTTCAGTTTCAGAGTTTGTCATGTCTTTTATGTATTGTGATTGTCTCTCTCAACTCACCATATATTTTTTATTAGTAAGTTTGTTTGTTTTTTTTTTGTTTTTTTTTAATCAATTACTAAAAATTTCAGGTGACCCCATTTAAATTCCAGGCGACCCCACATGGGGTCCCGACCCCAAGGTTGAAAAACACTGCCATACTCACTGCATTCATACATATAAATAATTTACTGATGTTTGACAACTAAGAGTCATTTGTGAACAGTATGTTTCATGTTGCAGGGAGAATATTCTGACCGATATTTTTTCTTCAAGTTTAGCAGCTATAATTATCTCACTTTAATAATATACAGGGTGGGGAAGCAAAATTTACAATGAACATTTAGTTGTTTTTTCTCAGCAGGCACTACGTCAATTGTTTTGAAACCAAACATATATTGATGTCATAATCATACCTAACACTATTATCCATACCTTTTCAGAAACTTTTGCCCATGAGTAATCAGGAAAGCAAACGTCAAAAAGTGTGTGATTTGCTGAATGCACTCGTCACACCAAAGGAGATTTCAAAAATAGTTGGAGTGTCCATAAAGACTGTTTATAATGTAAAGAAGAGAATGACTATGAGCAAAACTATTACGAGAAAGTCTGGAAGATACTATTAAAGAAGAATGGAAGAAGTTGTCACCCGAATATTTGAGGAACACTTGCGCATGTTTCAGGAAGCGTGTGAAGGCAGTTATTGAGAAAGAAGGAGGACACATAGAATAAAAACATTTTCTGTTATGAAAATTTTCTTGTGGCAAATAAATTCTCATGACTTTCAATAAACTAATTGGTCATACACTGTCTTTCAATCCCTGCCTCAAAATATTGTAAATTTTGCTTCCTCACCCTGTATATATATATATATATATATATATATATATATATATATATATATATATATACATATATATATATATATATACACATTTATATATTTATATATTTATATATATAGGTTGTATTTATTCACAATATTAAATAAGACAAAATATTTCTCTTTGCCATTTTACTCACTTTTACCTTTTGTATATTCTGGTTTTGTCATTATGGTAATAGATGTATTAATTTTATTTTATTAACAATACTGTTTGTCATGTTGTGACTGTGAAGACTTTAAAACCACCTCTTGGTGAACAAGAATTCAGATTCCTCTCATTTTCTATTAAGGAAAATGAGATGAATGAGAAAATTAACAAAATAAAATGACAATATCAGATAATTATCTTAATCATCTTCTTCCTTTAACTTTCACTCAGTCCCAAAAATCTGCCTTTCATTGTTTCTTTCCTTTTTGGACAGAAATAATGATTTTGACATTTATTATGATTCTGATTAAATTTATT
Source organism: Sphaeramia orbicularis (assembly GCF_902148855.1). Classification (NCBI taxonomy): domain Eukaryota; kingdom Metazoa; phylum Chordata; class Actinopteri; order Kurtiformes; family Apogonidae; genus Sphaeramia; species Sphaeramia orbicularis. The sequence goes on along the minus strand of NC_043962.1, from coordinate 44,832,373 downwards.
ATGATTCTACAATTTTTTGGGCATGTCATCCAGCCTTAAATGACACTAGTATACATATGGTTATATTTGTTTGCTTTATGTATGATACTTAAATGATACATACGATACTTAAAATACAGTCTTTTGTCTCTGGTGAACTGGACACAAATAAATACTTAAGATCCTGTATTTTTTAATCCTAATTTAGTTTATTAAATCCAAAATCTACATAAGAATCTCTTGAAATTTCCTAATAAATTCAAGAAAGTATTAATTTGATGAAAGGTAGATTAAAATTGAATATATAAATGTAAACACATGTATGTATACAAGTTACATTGCATAGATTCTGTCATGACGTTAAATCCAGGACCTGTATATCTAGACAGATATTGTGTTTTTCTGCTTTAATATTTTTTCTTGAGCCCTTTCCGTGAAGGTAATAGTATCAGCCTTCAATCTCAAGTGTCATTAAATGTTGACTCCCAGGTCCAACCGCTGTGATGAACAGCAGGTTTTTCCATCTACTGTACCCTGTGATCTTCTGCGATCTCCTCCTCTGGTATTCCACCTCGTCCACCGTCCACACGGCGCCTTTCACATTCTCCACACGCACAAAGCACTTGTGCAGGCTCAGGTTGTGGCGAACGGCATTCTTGATCCAGAGAAAATCAGAGTGAAGGGAATATTACTGAATACACACTGCATAAATCAAATAGGACATACACGGAGATCACAGAGATAATTATCTGCAGGGGGTGATGATACCTTCCAAGTGGCAGCGTTACGCCTGAAATAAGCGAACGTCCGTGTGAACCAATTGTATATCTCGTTGAGTGTTAGTTGCATGTCTGATGCTTCCATAATAGCCTTTAGACAGAGAGAAAACAGACATTAGTATCGTATAATATCAAATTACATCCCTCACAGGTTTCCTTTCAAAAGTGGAAAAGCTACACATTCTGATGTCCCAGTCATGTTTGTAATTATTCTGAAGACTGTAAATAAACCTTATGAATTTTTTTTTTTTTTAGAATAAAATCCAATAATTGTCTGGCTTACAAATATAGAATATAAAATAGTATAAATATAGGACTGCAACTTATGAATAGCCCTATATTCCCTCTATGAATGATTTTCCCTGTAAAACATTACACATTTTATAATTAATCTACAAAGTTCTGCAAAAAAATGTGATAAAGAGAATATTATTTTTAGTATTTTAACAAATATGTTATAGATCCTTTGAATATCACACAGACATCAGTATTGATATACAGTACTGTGGAAATGTCTTAGGCCAATATTAGGTTTGTATGGTATTTAAGGAGGTAGTATTTAAAGTTGAGTTACTCAAGTGTGCTTTATTATTCCAAAAATATACCTGTCTTATCAGCGTTGCATAGGTGAAAGGTGGTCTGATATCGGTGTTCTTGTAAAGCTCATATTCATTTTCTGAAATTAAAAACAAAAGAAAATCAAAAATAAAACTGTGCATTCAAGCAGCTGAAAGTCCTGGTGTAAAATAATGCAATCAGAGTTGTGACAGCAGTTCTCTTACCTGAGGACAGAGGGTAGACCAAGTGGTGGTGACGGCGTCTCACAGCCCCAGCACATGACATATGAGTGGCTGGTTCTTCCTCGCAGCCCTGCGACGGAGCGCCGCCAGACCCCAGAGGGTGGGGGGACATCTGGGGTGAATCTGACGGACTCACTGAAGTAAAGTTGGGGGTGCTGGCGACGGAGCTGAGCTAAGGTCGACACCGGGAGATGACTAAGGTTAACAAAGGAATTTGTGGAGTGAGAAGACTGACAGAGAAACAAATCATAGAAGGAGATCTTTAAAAGAGTGGAACAGAATGATTCGACGCGGCTCTTCAGAGGTGATTCCACTAATATCACAAGAAGAAGGAAGCCAATTATTATTAATTAGAGGGTGAAATTGTTTGGTGAGTGTTGTGATTATGGTGCAATATTTGCAAGATTAACAAGTGATTAGCTTCTGTGTTATCAGAGTATATCTGCAGTCTGGAAAAACAATGGCAGCCATCTGGTACCAACAGCTGTGTTCCAAAGAAGAGAACTAAGGATGCACCTGATGGTCTCCATAGACCGGGTTCCTACAGGTTTCTGCAAGTTATATTTAAGACTTTTTAAAACCTGTTTAAGACTACATAGGACAGAATTTAATGCCCATTTCACAGCCATACTGGAAAAATTTGTGACTCCTAGAATTTACGAAAATGTATTTATTTACTCCAACGCCTTGATTCTCACCATTCTGAGTCATTTCTCACTGGGGGCTGCAAAGTTATCGATAATTGGTTCCTAATTTCAATATAAATTGTCAGGTTGGAATGGGTGGAACCGGGTAGACTAACGTAACTTTCTTTGCAGCTTGGACATTTCCAAGACACATTTAAACACATTTATGGCGACATAACTTAAGACCTGGCATATCAAATTTCATACCTTTTAAAGACTTTTTTAAGGTATTAAATGCAGATTTGTAAATTTAAGACTTTTTAAGTCCCTGCGGGAACCCTGCACAGAGTGATAAAAAAGGTGCATAATAGTAAAACTTTTCAAGAAAAACTCTTTTGATCCAATCTGACATATTTCTCTGAGCAAGTTCAAATGTTTCTGACCGTCATCTTCTGTAGGTGTGTCACCATAACTATGTTTCTTGTTTTTTCACTGAGTGCTTCCTTATTTCTGCAACTCATCCGACTGTAAATGTTTGACAGGTCATAGTGCTAAACTCCAATTACAGCCTTGGCAGTATCATCATCAGCACATACCAACACTGCCAGCTGCAGTCAGATAGGTGATGTTTTTATTCTTCTTCTTCATATTGTGAGGAGTTTTGCTTATGTAGCTCAAACACGCTTCAGTTCATGGCTCATTTGCTTTGTCTCTGTCGTCCACACAACTATTACTGAATACAATCTACCTGTAGGCTACGTGGGTCAGCAGCTGTATCAGATTGTGGCGACTGTAGATTCCGTTGTGAAGGCAGCGTCTGAGCTTCTAAAGATGGCAAATGCAGGTGAGCCATCATCGCTCGCAGACGCTCACGTTCTTTGCACAGCTGTTAAAGCAGATGAAGGGAGTGAGACGCTCATAGAAATTGAAAGCTGTGAACCACAAATACTTTTGCAAAGTGCAATTTCCTGCTAAAACCAAACAAGGAGACTGTGTTGGCTGACATCTGCATTAATATCATCTCTCAAATATCTCTTCTTTAAGTAACTGTACTAACTTTTCCAATGTCTTTACAGGACATTGGCCTACCTGAAGTTCCAGTTGCTGCACCACCTGCTTTTGGACTCTGCACTGGGCTGTACTTCTGTCATCCAGAGTGTGTTCAGTATCTATGTGTCTGAAAAGCACACACATTAATACTTCACTCCTGAACTACTCACCATTGAGGGCGCTCTGTGCACTAAGAGCTTGCCTCTGCAGCTGTAGATGCACCCAATAAAAAGGAAGTGAATCATCCACTCAATCATACTTTTTAGTTCATTTCCGATGTTGCCATAATATAATTAAAGTTAAAGCCCGCCAAATGGGTGAATTTGTGAAATCCAAAAATTACACTGAAGATATTAACAATCACTCATGTCAAAATCATATTAGTTCAGGTCCCACATACAGATAAATATGATTTCAAGTGGACTGAACCAGTAAAAATAATTACATAATAACCTATAAATAATGACAACTCCAATTTTTCTCTTTTAGTGTAAAAAAGTAAAACTAAAGTTTAATTTAGTTAATCTTTAACAAACGTAACTCCAGAAGTGTTGATAAATGAGATCTTTCTTTCTCTTTCTTCGACACTAGCTCTGTGATGCTACTTTTCAAGATAACACGGTTATTTTTAGTTTAGTGGAAAAATGCCTTGACAATAATACACACTATCTGGACAAAAGCATTGGGGCATGTTGAATTCAGGTGTTTCATAGCTAATAAAGGGCTGGCCAACACATTTTTACTTTGTACTGTGATAAATATCATTGCATTATACATTTTGTTCCATCTTTATTATTCATTGTCTTCTTCACAAATTGCTTCAGTTTGCTTTGATTTCATTTTACTCAGTGTTTTTCAATCATAATTGTTTTACGTGTTCAATCTCTATGTTCTACCTGACCATAAAGAAATAAATAAAGAAAAAAAAATCAGCCTTTAACCTTAAAGAATACTGATTGGAAATTTATCGTGACAACTATTGATAACTGACATGAAAATTTTTTATGATGATAATATTTCTATTTAATGAGAGTGGGAATGCCTAACAGCTGTACTTGTGATGTCTCATAATATAATACAATATAATATAATATAATATAATATAATATAATATAATATATACACAACAACAGAATCAAAATGAAATTAAATACTTCAATGTAAATAGATGAGGAATGAGATGTAACCTACTTGATAAACTGGCTGAAGTTTTCACAGACTGAGTCACATCCAGGCCAGTTACACAAACCATGACTGTAGAGGAGGTGTGTGGCGTCTCGATCAACTTTAACAACACTAGACAAGGAGGTGGAGAAGAGGAAATGTTCTGTCATCATTAAAAACCCACAGTATCACAGACAAAACAGGAGCAAAACAGCAATAAACTAGATATAAGAGAGTTTTCTTTTTTAGGCAGCAGGAAATGACACCAAGGGGTGGAGGGGAGCTCTGAAAAATAAATGGAAAACTGTTTACTTTTGATTTTGGGACATGTAGTCACGTAAACTTTTGCTTTTCTTTTTCTTTTTCACTTCAGGTGGTGAAGCACAAAGCAAACAAACAAAACAAAACATATCCGTCCCAAGGGGAATTAAAATGAAGTGTCTCTGCAAAAACAAAAACCTACCCATCTGAGATTAAAAACAAAAGTTTACACATGACATCTCTTTGATGTGCACACCAAGGCAGCATAATCTGAGTTCTCCGAATGTGTTTACGACTTGAACTGACAGATAATACCTTTCTGCTCTGCCAGGAGACAGAGACTGTTGGTCACTGGTCTGTTTCCCTGTGACTTTTGGTGACACTATGTTGACCGCAGCAGAATCTTTACTACCCTTTATTGTAGCTTTGTCTTCAGTTATTCCATTTATGAGCTCCTTCCATATCTGCTGAATCTCTGCAGGGCTAAAACCAGCTAACAATGAAAGAAACAAGAAAGCATACAGTAAGTACAGATGTTTAAATGTACTGTTTAACCCTTAAAGACCCACAACTATTTTTGTCACAACTTCCAAATGATTTTTTTGTCTTTCCCAAGTGATTTATCACCATTTATTGTAATATTATCTCCTGGATTTTGCATTTTTCCATTGTAAATCAAGTATTTTTTTGTATGTAATTCACTGATCATGTAGATGTTCATAGAAGCTCAGAGTAAATTCAAAGGTTGTTGGATCAAAACAGACGTTTTCAACAAAATATTTCATTAACTGAACATAAAATAAGTGTCTCCATCCACTGTCATTTGTCAAACTCCATGGGTTTTACTGTTGAATCAGTATTTCAGAAGATGACAGTTTCCATATTCTACGGAGCCTCTGGGTCCAGATGGGTCATATCTGATGACTATGAAAAGATGACAAACTGCATTTTACACCAATTATTTACATGGATTGATAGGATTTGCGGATCAAAAGGTGTTTAACATTTTAGAAGATACAGTACATGCTTTTGGTCTGCAGTGGATGTTGTCTTTATGGGTTAAATGATAATTAAAGTAAACCCAATGCATGCAGTTTTATAACTTTTTAGGAACGTTTAGTTAATATGTAGCACAGTTTTCTAGATTTCAGTTATTTACTGAATAGTGAAAGCTGCAGCGCTGTTTACACTGGCACTGTGTACAATTTCAGTTATTCCCTGTGTACTAGAGCTGAAACAATTCATCAATTAAAAAAATTATTCCATGACAATTCTCTTGAATCAAAGCTTCATCTCCTTAATTTTGCTGTCGCTAATCATTGTTTTTGCTGTTGTGCTTCACACGGACGCTTATTGTGATGCACATGACGCCAGGATCAACACAAACAACATGGAGTGAAGCTCAGAAGAGACGAGGACAAAAAGGCAGAAAATGTCTTTATGTTCACTTTTCTTCGTTGGAACCATCACTTACTCCTTTAAATTTCTAAGCTTTCACACAAACATTAAAAATGAATTTGGATTTATTTTTTTTAACTGTATGTTAGTTCCATCTTAAGTTGTTAGTAAGTTGGATACAAATGTGTTGAAGATTGCAGTGCACATATTGTTTGTAGATGTCATTTGACATGTTTGGTGTTGTTTAGATAAATATAGATATTTTATATATGCTTTTACTGTTGTTATTGTTATTTCTGTATTCATGTTGTTTTGTAGAGATTCTTTTACTTTTATACTTTCTGTGGTTGTTTCAGCTGGTTCTGGAATTAGGAACAAGTTGTTTGTCATTTTGTCATCACATTTTTACAATTTTTTTTCACCTAATTTTTTTTTGTTTTTTCTAAATAATTGCTTAATCGAATCGAATCACTGAAAATAATCAATGGATTACGAAACTAACTGATATCTGCAGCTCTACTGCTTACCATAAGAGCAAACAAAGGAAGAGCAACACTTCTTTGATCTTTTCATCATTAAATATCACAAATTAATCTATAACATAGACATTTAACAAATAAAGCACATGAAAACTTAACAAACCACAAATCTAATGATGTCTATTTTTATGCTCTTATTGTATAATACACAAATTAGATTAGAAAATGTTATTGTCCATTACAACTACATGAAAATAGAGATTCATCTTTGGCCTTCTAGTACAGATATAAATACTACACATAAACAGGCAATAAATAATTCCAACATGTAGAAAGCATAGTACATCTTAAAAAGATAAAAGTAGCATTAAAAGGCATTATGAAATAAATTTAAATAGCTCAGTTAAATGAAAAGAGGAGAGACCTGGTGAGACGGCAGGAGAGGACAGCACTGGTCTCTGCACCTGAAGGAGTTGTTGATGCTGCTGGAGCTGCAGAAGCTGTTGATACACAAACTGCTGCGCAGAAGGCTGAAGGGCGGAGGAACAAAACATGACATTTCACAAAACTGTCTGATAATAGCCATGATATCTTGCTCACTCTCACTTTAACTTGAATCTGGATATTTTCACTAAGTATAGACGGCTAGATAGACAGCTACAGAACCTAGCTAGTATTTTTTGGCAAAATAAAAACATTTCATCTTACATCAGCATACATTTGTTATGAAGCAACTTCTTACAAAATCACTTTTGTTTACAGGGTACACATGAAAATTAAATATGCTTTAGGTTTTTGTAAAAAGCTGCAGATTTTATGCACTGAAATCTGATGATATTGTCAAATATTGCTCAAGCGCCCAGGTCTACCCACTGCATAAACTGAATATATATCTGCAATAGTGAGTCATTTAACAGGTCTTAATTTTATTCACATCCAAAGCTCACAGTTAAAGGACAAAAACTCAACACCTACATCTTCAAATCCAACATTTCAGCCACAAATGTGCAGAAATCTTATTTTCAAATGCCAGATAGCAGCGACTAAGCATGATATTTTCACTAGACATTTCTGTAGCATCTCTGACTATTCTCCACCTATACTGTTAAATATGTCATTTATAGTACAAACATGCCACATTTCTACTGATACTGCAATGGTTTGCTTATTATATGAAAGACACCAAACTAGATGGAGTTATTTTATTCATTTTACACAGGAGAGAATTCCCATAAAGACAAATACAATATTAGAGTTAAGCCAGTCAAATTAATGGGAGGTAAAAACAGACATAAAAACACACTTACTTCTTTTATTTTCTTTCCAGGATACTGTTTAAGCAGTTGCAGGTGGATCTGTTGTTGCTGCTTCTTGTAAAACTCTTTTAGATGTTGCTGGAAAAACAGAGATTGACAGTTAATGTCACAGCTCCATACATATAAATAATTCTGCTTGGAATAGTAGCCTAATAATACATGGTATATGACAAAACCACAGCAAACAAAACAACAAACAAACAAAACAAAAAAATGTCAGTTATGTGGTTAAAATATGTCAACAGCTACACCTTATTAAGTGGCAGTGTTTTCTGTCTCTTCCTTTGTGGATCTTGGTTAAATAAGACTGCTTTTTGTCATTTAAAAAACAAAAACAAAATAAAACAAAACAAAAAACAGCTGACTTATAGTCTCTTAGCAGTGACTTTCCATGAAACACCAAAAAGACCATATTCTAACTGAGCAAGTCTCTATTCTTAGTTGAGTTTAATTACTTGACATTGATTTAACCTTATATATGCAACTAATGCGCATGACAATGGTGTCTCAAAAATGTTTTTATTTCTAGCATTAGATTTGTAATGTATATCAGAAAAGTCACCATGTCAGTATTTCATGTTCTTATACATTTCAGTAATTAATTACGCTTTTAGAAATTAGATTTTATCAAGAATATTATAAATTCCTGTGATGCAAGTGATTTGCTCATTTGAACAAAAACGTTTCTACAAAAAAAAAAAAAAAAAAACACAATCACAGGTTTTATTAAGTTCCTATGTGCACAATTTATAAATGAAATTTATAGTTCACTTAAGTCAAAATTGTATTGGTACAAATGTAAAAACTGGGCGAAGATAAGCAGCACAAAACTAAAACTTTTATTTACATATTTGGAACAATATGCCTCTTAAACTTAATTTTACCCAGACTTCTATATGTATTTTACAACATTTGTTCGCACAGTGTCATAGCTTGCTTTGTTTACTTCATATTAGCAAAGATGACAAGTAATTAACATAATTATAAGTAACATTACGGTACATTTATCATTAAGAGGTATTTCTTAATTTGGTAGACCAATTCTTAATTTAAGCTAATACTTCAGACTAAGCTATTTTTTCTATCAAGGTTACTCCAAGCCAATGCTAACTTAATTAGCTTAAGCTAACCTACATTTAGCACCAATTAACTTAATTACTTCAACGCAAAGAACGGAAAGTCATCAATGGAGGCGTTACTTCATCGCCATTTTTAACAGAGAGCGGATGTTAAAAGCTGCTGTCAAAAACATGTTTCGCTTCTTTGCTTCTATATTCAATATTTGTACTACCTAAAGAGCATCTTTATGTCCACTGAACACCTTCATGAGAACGTAAGAGCTTTAACCCTTTGTCATGTCAGCACATGCCTTATAGTTAGCTTAGCTAACTCTGAAGAACATAGCTAACACTAGCTAATGCTGCCTTCATGTGCTATGGGAATTATGGTAAATACTACTTCCGAACTACAAAATAGCACATGAACGCTCTTTCATGTCATTTTCAACTGGAGAACCGGGAAAAAATTTGATACACAAGTTGCCGAGATGAAAACAACCTTTGAACTTTTCAATATGGTGGTGAGCAACGAGGCATTAATTGCCAGTGATAAACATTGTTTTTATTAAGGTTCTGCTGCCTTTAGCTGATGATTTCACACATGTATAGTATACAAAATTTGCGAGGAAAAAAAAATAGGAGTTTGCATGTTCTCCTCGTGTGTGTGGGTTCTCTCTGGCTTCCAAAGACATGGATTAATAGGTTAATTGGTTAAGATAAATTGCCTATAGGTGTGAATGTGAAAATGTTTGGTTGTTCATCTCTGTCACTGTCCCTGCTACACTCTGGAGGATAAAGTTCAAAAAATGAATGAATGGGAAAAAAAAAGAAAATGCTGAAGCAGATGAATTAAGATGTCCAAAACTGTTTTACCCAAGTAGCAGGTCACGATAAATTGTGTCAGTCATTTTTCAATTTGCTAGGACAACAAAAGCACGTGAACACAACACTGGTAATTTCGAATTCACAGGTGGAATATTTGATCTTCCCTATAGCACTTGAAGGCAGCGTAAGAACCCCCTACTTCAGTGTTTTTCAACCTTGGGGTCGGGACCCCAGATGGGGTCGCCTGGAATTTAAAAGGGGTCGCCTGAAATTTCAAGTAATTGATTTTAAAAAACAAAAAGAAAAAAAAACAACTTACTGATAAAAATATGTGGTGAGTTGAGAGAGACGATAACAATATATAAAAAAGACATGACAAAGTCTGAAGCTGAAACTGAAGCACTGTGGTACTGTTTATCTTTCAAATGTTCATCATGGTCAGTTTAAGATGCTGCAGCTCTTTCATAATTCATAGTTTCAGTTATTGTTTGTTCAGTATTAATTGTCAGCATTGTAAATACAAGCTGGACTGACTGTACATATCCTGACCAAGGAAAATAAAATTCTCACTTTGTGCAGTAATCTACACCTGGCTTTTCTGCCTCTGTCCATATTAATATACATTGTATAGACTAAATGTCGTCTAAAATTAACTTTCATTTGCAACATAGTATAGCAAACTATTTCATAATCAAAAACAAATTCATTTTAGCAAAAAAAAAAAAAAAAGTCTCAGTTTTGAATGTCTGGGGTCGCCAAAAATTTGTGGTGTTAAAATTGAGTCACGAGCCAAAAAAGGTTGGGAACCACTGCCCTACTTGCTTGACATTCAGAACATCAGGGAAAAAAATATACTTATTACCATATTTTAAACAAAGCCACTGTTATATTTCAGTTTTTGTAATTATAATAATACTGTCTCTGATATATCTCCTGTTTCAATGTATTCCTTTATTACCTGTTGTAGTAGGAGGGCTTGTTGTTTCTGGTGGATCAGAGCCTGCAGCTGGTTGGGGGAGAGAAGCTGCTGCATCTGTTGAGGAGCCATCATTGCCAGAAAAACCTTCAACAAACAGTGATCATGGATAATATAGTTCAGTATAAAGTTCAGATGAGAGGAGACAAAGCAGACAGAAGGCAAGTGTCAAGTGTTAAACAGTAATAAGCATTGAATGTGGATCTTTTCAGTCCAATTACAAAATAGTGCTGTCAACCCTTTGTGAACATCATCATGCTAGATTGTGTCATTGACCCTAAATGAGATGGGAGATAGGCAGTCCTGTTAATTAGCAACACAATTACATGCTTGTTGTGACTCCTAATAGAAGTGTATGGGTATTAATAATGGCAAACACTCACGGAATAATAACTGATCTGCACTCTTTCAGACTGAATGGCAAATAACAGGGTGATTATCAGCCTTTGTATTTAAGCATTGACAACAGCAATTTCCATTAAGAAAAAAACACCAACAGATTCAAAATAAAATACTCTGTTTACTGCAATCTACTATTTTATTAAGCTACAATCTGTCTACAATTGATTGGTGAAATATTAAACATCTAATTTTCGTTTTTACTTTCATCACCTGAACTAGATTCCACTCAATAAAAATCCAGGAGAATTTAGTAATCAAGGAAAGTTAAAGACATGTTTGTGTTTTATATGTTCACTAAAAGAATAGCATTCATTTTGGAGAGTTTGTCTTCACATTCAACTCTGGGAAATTGTGCATTTTTCTGTCTATTTCCCAACAATAAGTGATTCATTAGAAAATATTCATAGCTATTTGATTAAGAATGTAATGATTAGTTACAGCCCTAGTTGTAATTGTATCCTTTTTTTTAATGCAGGAAGACACTGACAGATATCTGGCTCCATTATTAGTCTTCAAAAATAACTTGGTAACTGTGATGTGAAATGGATGCAGAGATTAAAAACAGAGACACTGCATATGGAAGACCCTGTCTTTTATTAAGTGAAAAAAGAACAGTCTTAACTGGATGCATGTAGTCCTCATTTGTAATACTTCCTAGACCTTGCAGGTTGAAAAAGTTTCATATCACAGGCTGTTATTATGTTTTTGAAGGCTGGAATCACACTGTGTTATGATATTGTCACTGACTCCAGTCATTACAGTGACTGAAAAATACCAAAAAAAAAAAAGTAACATGCTTAAAAATTGTAAGTCACAAAGCTGCAATTCTAGTAGAAGATCTTATTCATTTGGCTAATTTTATATGCAAAATAAAAGAATAGACAATGCAGTAGAGAGGGCAGAGGAATTAAGGAAAGGATGTTGACCGGGGATTTATTGTCTTGGTTGTTTCATTGATCCTCTAGATTAAGATTCACAAGGATAGAATTGTAACAGACAACCATAAAATTATGTTGGACCATGCTTATTTGTCTTTGTCTTGCATCTGTTTGGCCTAGGTCTGTGGACAATTATTCCTCCCTGGCTCTGACTCACAGACTAATAATGAAGGACAAACAGAGTTCTGCGTGTCAACTCCCAACTCGGATCAGATCTCATATGAAATCCCTGCCACTGTCAACAGTGCTGCAGGCTCTGGGTTTGGTGTCCTGTCAGAGGACATCCAATGTGGAGTTGATGTGCAGTATTTCTCTTGACATCTGTTTGCCTAAGACTGTTCTATTTCCCGCTTATGAAGAGGTGGAGGAAGAGACGAAGAAGGAAGAAGAGTAAAAGAAGGGGGGAGGACGAGGAAGAGGAGGAGGTGGATGAAGATACCTGTTTATGGTGGAGACTCTGCCAGTTTTCACCGTTCACTCCACTGCAGGAGTCCCCATTAGCTACTCTCTCGCCTGCACTGTTGTCTGTGTGACTGAGGAGGCTGCTGGCTGGGGTTTGACGGGCTGCCGTAGGACTGAGAGGAGACTCAGGCATTCCACCTCAGGTACTAAGAGGAAAACAGCCAACAGTAAATAAGCTGTAAAAGTAAAGCATGCACTTGAGTATCAGAGCTGATTACAAGTTACTTTGCATTTAGCACATGTCAAATCATAATATAAACACACCATGGAATTTAAGAACGCTTAAAAAGTACAAGATACATGTTTTTATTGTGTAGAACTAAATAAAATTACCAAAATAAATTGTTACTTTTATAATTCCAGGTTATACAACTTCATTTAGTTAAATATGACTTAAGTGATGTAATCATTTGTCTGTAGATTCTTTTGAACTGTACATAGAAATCAGAGAAATCCTGCTGTGAGTTTTACATTCTATGTCTAAACTAATCTTAACACTGCATTAAATAAAAATTAAAGATATCTGAAGGATCCTACACACATGCTCAGGAGATGTACAGAATAATATATATTTTAAACAGCAAATAAAGCTTTCCCGCGAGTGTCCCGCAAATTGTCCTAAAAGCCTCTTAGAAGTAAAATGAGATCACATGGGCATTAAACATAAGTCTTTGATTAAAAGTAGGTTAATAGTAAAGTTACATACCGTTGAAGTAAATGGTAGATGCAGAGCAGCCAGGCAGTGTTGATGTCTCCAAGTCATGCAGTTTGGAGTGGGGATGGGAGAGAACTGATGGAGTTATGTGTCTACCTGAGGGGGAGGAGTCACACCGTCACTCACTAAATTAGACGGCAAGATTAGCTTTTCATTCTATCAGTTTGTGATCAGCAAGAGTGACTGATCATTTGTTTTTTAGGCTTATAAGACTTTGAAAGGAATAATGCTTACCTGGTGAGTCTCTCCATATTTGTATAGACGATTATTTCTTCATATGTCTTAAGATCCCACAAACACTCACATCTAAACTGAATTAAACAATGTAAACTGAAGTGCTGCCATAACATGAAGACAGAATGATTTTATGCAACTCACGTACCTTTTTGTTTGCATCTATTTTTGCAAGCATTAGCGTCTTTGTAGATATTCATAGACTTTCAAAAAAATGTTCAAAAAATACAAAATGCCTCATAACAGACATAATTTAATGTTTTTTAATGATTAATACAAGGGGTTTTTTTTATTGAGAAAAGACAAGTGTAGTTGTCTGTGACTTTATTTAGAAAAGCAGTGTCTAAGAGTTTTGGAACAAGAGCTACACAACTGTCAAATGACTATCAAAGAGCTATTTACAGAGCTGTCTGCGCTCCTATTTATCAGTACAACTAAAAGCAAATAAAAGCTTCGGGTAAATGCACATTGTAGAGCACATTAGTAACACCAAAAGAAATAAAAAAATACCAGTTTACATATAATGAACTCTGGAGAAGACATTTCCTCTTTATGAAAAACATCTTTGGTCACATTTTCTTTTTCATTTCTTTTTGTTAACATGAGCCTTATTTACACCATGTTATTTCATTTTAATTGTTTATTATATGATGAGGGATAAGCTACACAGTTTATTTGTGCCATCAGAAGAGTTTTTCCACACTCAGAATTTCTATTTTATTTTAATCTTTTTAGTGATATTAGAATTAAGCAGAAAGTGACACCATTAAACATTAACAATATATGCTGTTAAAGATGTTAAAGATGTAGCTCCTGTACAGATCCTGAAAATTCTTATAAAATAGAGAGTGGCTAATGGATCTTTAAAAGTCCACTTGCTGATATATAAATGATAGCAATGATGAAATTGTAGATATTGTTATCAAAGTAACTTTCTGCCACCTACTGGATTGTTATTTACCTACCCAACAGAAAAATGTCATGCATTTCACTGTTTAATGATATTTCACAAAAGTATGCTCCAGTTTGTTCTGCTTTTCGTTACACTTTTACACTGTGTAAAAATTAAAAAGATAAAGGTTTTAATAACTCATTAGACATATACCAGTGTGTACACCAGCTGGGAATAGTAAACAGTTGCATTGGTGGTATTATTAATCCGCAATCATAAGGCTCTTTCATGCTTTTCAGTATTGGGCTGTTCATCTCCCATGTGTTTAGTATTGGGGTCAAGGGATGACTGTCATGACCTCTTCCTGCTATATATCTGCCATATAAGTCTGATGAAATCCCTGGAAAATAGCAGTTTTTCATCCAGCTGGCAGAGTCTGCCCAGGCCAAGCTGATGTTCCAAGACTGACGACTCGCTTCATCCAAGTCTGAAAAACACATCTGATACTGTCTTTGTTCCTGCAGATGGCATCGTGGCACCACCCAGCCCATACACTTAGATCTCCAGTCACAGAACCTTCCTAGGAAGCGGCTGGTCTCCCTCCAAGCCAGACATCCCGCCACTGTCTGGTATCCCCCCTCATTCCACCTCTTCCTCCTGGACTTCCTGTGCTGCCTGAAGTTCCCCTGTTGGAAGTCTCTCAGGTAAGCTTGGTGGATGCTCCAGTAATGACCCCTACCATCTTCACAGCGGCTCACTTTCACAAAGCACTCATTTACGGACAAGTTGTGCCGGACACTGTTCTTCCATCCAGGCCCCCGGTTCCTGAGGTAGGGAAACTGCTCCTCCATTTCTCTGTAGATCGACCCCAGGTTGAGTTTCTGCGAGGGGGAGGACAGGATGACTTTGGCAATCAGGGCGACGTAGGAAAGTGAGGGTTTTGAAAAAAGCTTTGTGTCCTCTGAGAACAGCTTGTCTGAGGAGCTCGGATGAAGGCAAATGTTACCTGGTGGATGGGAAAACATACTCTTATTGTTGTTGACAGCATCTGCCATTGTTGCAGACATTTTTGTGCAGCAGTTTCTCAGTTGTTTTCTTCTGTCTATAATTTATATTTAAAGATGTATCCTTTTTTTTTCCTCTGGTGTATTATACGATGGCTTATTTTTCCCTGTACCTTAGGGCTTTATCCAACTCCTAGAAGGACCGCAATACAAAATACATCCTTTTAGATCCTGCATCTTCAGCTTTAAATGCCTTAAATATTACCTCCTCTGACGACTTCACATGCTTTTAAACCGTTGTCAGATGAGGGGAGGTCTCACAATTCTTTAGTTAGAGCACAACACTTGTGCTCATCGTTAAAAAATGTGTTCTGTTTGTCCAGTAAGATTAAGGACTAACCACTTTGATTGTGGTGTGAACAGGACATGCCACTTTGTCTCAGCTGAAAGGCAAACACAGGAAACAGTACAAACATAATGCTTTATCTTAAACAGTATCATTCCTGGTTTTGGAGGAGCTCAAAAGGAGATAAAATATTACTTTATGTGGAATCACATTTTTTGTCACATTATCAGTTATTGTATTAGAGAGAATCAGTCTGTGGTGAGTGGAAAGAAATCCAAAGTCCAGCTTTAGACCTTATATGGACCAAAAGCAGGAAAATATAAATAGCTGCTGTGGTGAGTCTTGTGGCTTTTGTATTGATATCTTTATAACTATCTAGGGAGCAATTAGCACAATTATATAAGAGCAATGTCCAAAACTCTTGCAGGTACTGGTGTGTGTATGAGGTATTTAGATAGTATCAGCTGATGATCTGTGCCTCACCGGCCAGAGGATGATATTTTCCCGTCCTAAGCTTAGACCAGTGTACATAGTTTAACTCTCCTCTCGCCTATTTATAGTGTTGGCCCTTGCAACAATGTCATCTGTAACTCGACTCCATCTGTTAAGTCAGAGCATGTTGAATGTCAGTTGCCAGAAGCAGAAACCGTGCAACTCACTTCCCGCTGACTCTCTCACAGAGAGCCCCATGGAGTTTGTGGGACAACCAAGTTCTTCTGGGGCCTGTAACTTCCTGGCATTGCCAGGCCTCAGCTCTTTGGACCTGGATGATGATGATGGTGAAGAGATAGTGATCGGCATCAGACCTAAATCCTCTCCTCTCCCTCGCAGAAAGAGCTCTCTCACTGACGATGACTCAGAGCCTGAGCCACCCCTGAGTGGCTCCAGAAGAGTGTCCTTTGCAGATGCCAAAGGCCTCAATTTGGTTCAAGTGAAGGAGTTTGACAAGTGGGACATACCCATGGTGCCTGGATATGATTACCCTGATGGCCGAAGTAGAGATGAAGAAGAATATTTCATAGTTCCTTTAAATTTTTCCATTCAGTTGTCTACTGAAGAGCTTTTTGCTAAAGTCCATGAGCAGAAAATGGAGTTGGAGACCATTGAGTTACTTCCAGGGACCACAATACTAAAAGGAATGATCCGTGTCCTAAACGTCTCCTTTTCTAAGGCTGTGTATATCCGAACCACTCTAGATAACTGGGCTAGCCACTTTGACCTTTTGGCAGAATACATCCCAGGTTCCAGTGATGGAATGATGGACTCTTTTTCATTTAAGCTCACTTTAGTACCCCCGTTTGAGGAGCTTGGAACCAGAGTGGACTTTTGTCTGCGATATGAGACTTCTGTTGGGACATTCTGGAGCAACAATAACAATATGAACTATGTGCTCTTATGTCACCAAAGAATAAAAGAGCAGAATGAAAAGCTGCAGAAGGAAATAGTGCACAAGAAAAGCTGCCTTAAGACTGTCAGGTGAGGATATAATAGATGGTGTTTGACTAATTTTGAAAAAACTGTGTAAACAATTTAAGCTTATTAGTTAATTAAGTTTATTAGTAACCTGGTATATAATGTTAGACTAAGCAAAAGTTGAGTTAATGTGGTACTGTTATAGGGTCAAACGATTCAATTTCTATCTGTAAAGCTGAAGAAACCATTCACAGAATTATTATTTTCAGTTATTTTTGTTTTGGAGAAATGCAGACAACTGGACAAAGGAAAAGATGTCAGAAAAAAAAATGTATGTTTATGCCTCACCCTGATGATGATGAATATGAAGAAGAGGATGCCTTCTAAATGTCGTCAGTCTCTCTTATTTTAATGATAGGCATGTAAACTTTAACAAGACACATATTTGAAATTCATCATTCAATACATTTTTAATGATTTGCAGTCAGAACCTCGACACTGTTGAAAACATACCCTCTCCGGAAACGTCACAACAGGAAAATGTGCCAACAGGTGAAAACTCACTCTACTGATTGTTAAAATGAAAAATGGTTGTGTTAGTGGAACTACAGCATAAATGCAAAATGGCTCTTCTTCAGATGTGTCGAAACATGGCGCGGGTGTGAACACTGTAAAAAACAACCAAACCGATGATAGTCCGAAAGACACTAAAGAAGAAAATAGACAGAAACTACAGGTGAGTAAAACAATCAACAATACTATATGGGTGCTTCTATGAAACTGGTATCTAAAAACAGGACAGAGGGGCTAAAAATTCAAACCAGATGTAGACTATTGTGATGAAGCAAGTTTGGAAGCACTTTGGGTCTATTTTAAAATAAGTATTTACTGAAAAAAAGAGAAGCTATTTTTCAGATAAAACACATTTTTATATTTTTTCATATTATTTTTTATACAAAAATCTGCATGTAACATGGTAAAAAGGACACGAAAATTACGCGCTCCTATTTTTTTTTAAATATCTTTTTATTTTCTCAGTTACATTTTTGGAATTGAACTAATTATGCAAGGCGGTGTTTCACAAAAATGACCACTGTTGCAAAATCACTCAGGATTTACATGTGATTAAATGGGCAGGTTCTGCATGTAACACGAGTGGACACGTTGGATTACACATGAAACCTGGAATGAGACTGCCGATTCATGAAAAACCCGCATGTCCAGATTAGAAAAACCACTAGGATCATCAAATTTAACACAGTGTCTTTATTTATAGCACTATATAAGACCATTTGTAGATCAAATGCACTGACACCTAGGTAGTTTTCCATGTCCCAATTTTGGTCCTATTTTTGGCTGTAATATTTGATTAAAAATTCAATAATGTTGGAATGGTTCAGAGCAAGAGTATAATTTTTTTTTCTGCATTTATCTGAGGTCATCATTAGGTACATCCTGGGGGGAAATATGTCTAAATTTGTCTTTTATTATTGGGTCAAAAAAGCTAGCAAAGTGCCAGGTACAAAAATGTACCCAGTTTCATAGAAGCACCAATATACTTGTTCTCATATTCAAGACATTATTTAAGACATCATTATGTGTTATTATTTATTGTTGCTGTATTTATGATGAGAAATGTAATGCATGACAGACTGCACATGCCGTGTGTGCTTGTAATACACATAATGATATATATAATGTAAACTTTGTGAGTGTGAATTTAACAGATATGTTGTGCTATTATTGCCGATAAAAAGGGGTCTTAATAACATACAGGGGGAACACAAAACTTAACATGACCCCTGTTGCACTTTCTGAACTGTCACATGACTGAGCTTGAATAACACCAGTGTAACATAATGTACCGCAGACCTAAAGGACACTTTGTGCATGCTGTTTGCATTTCTTCACTGTCTCATATTTTGTCACGGGTGCTCTTTTTTCATACTATTTTAATCAACTACCCTTTTAAATTTAATCCAAAATGTACATGAGGAGTGTATTTAATCCAAGTGTGTTACACCTTTAAATGCCACCTTACTCCATCCCTTTAAAGCAGTATGACAATTGTGTGAGTAAGCTGAAATTAATCTTTCCTTGCTGTTGATGGACAGGCTGAGAACAGACAGAACCACAGCCGAAGAAATCGCAGAAAGGCTGCACGGATGGCTCGACTGAGGAACTACTATGCTCAAAGAGACATAACAGCAAATGACAGTGAAAGTGATGCATCACTTTCACAAACAACACAAACTGTGGAAAAAGAAAGCCCAGTGGAGAAACACTCACTTTCTGAAGTGAACATCAAATCAGAAGACTCTCTGTCTGTTTCTGAGTCATGTCTGGCAACATGCAGCAAATCTACTCTTGATGTCCAGCATGATACCTCAAAGGCAAATGACTATGCATCTAACAACGAGGCAGAGAAATCTGAAAACATCAATGTGGCTGACTCAGCCACATTAACAGGAGCGATGAGTGATAGCCATGATAACCCAGTGCCTTCAAATGACGAGCCTGCTGTTGCAGAGCATGCACATCAACATATCAACAAGTCTGTCTCCAAAGTTGAGCAGAGAAGCCAAAAGAATGGCATGAGTTATGAGTGTGCAAACCCTCCAGGTGAACCCCATGACAGCCTTGTTAGCCAGACCAACAGCTATTCATTTGGAACTGTGGTGGCTCCACTTTATCATCAGGTTTTTGTCAGAGTGGAAAGTGAAAGTCGGAGCTTAGGTGACATAAGAAATCCAGTTTGGGCTACACTGACTAATCCTCACACGGAGAGGGGAGAGAGTTGCTCCACTCAGAGTTACCAGGACAACATTCAGAGAAATCAGTTTCAAACTCAGGAAATAAACCAAGAATGTGCAGATTCCACTTTATGTAATGATCCTTACACTGAAGAAAAAGAAGGTATAAATGTGATAATATCTGACAGTGGGGACAGTATAGAAACCAAACAGGATCAGGTAGAGATTAGAAATTCTGAGGGAAAATTCATAAACAGTCGTTGTCCAATAAAACCTAATATAGCACTGAATCCTCCATCTGAAAATATTATAAACTCTGATTTCTTGAATGCACCACAGAGTTTAAGTCACGAGGGGGAAACACAGGAAGACAATCTAACCCATGACCTCCAAGAGAAAACCGCAACAGCACAGGCTCAGCTGCCAGAAAATTCATGTTCACATACCTGTGAAATGAATAAGGATGAAACACTTTCACACCCCGAGACAGAAGTTAGCATGTCCAGTCTGGAAAACTCATTTTTGTCTTTTCAAACAGTGTCAGTAAGTTTGACAGACCAACAGACCAGCACTAGTGTAGCTCAGTCGTGCGAAGAGCATGATTTTGGTGAAAATGCATCTATATCAACGAGCCATGCATCCTCAGATGAAGACAAAATATCGGAAGCGTTACATGATGATTCAGCTACAAAAGGAAATGAAAAAAGCTCTGTGTCTTGTTTAGAAACTGCGAAGCAAATGGATGTCACAAGAACTGAAAGTTCTCTAGAAACTCAGAAAGAAAGTAATGACTCTATAGAAGTGATGAACAACTCCAATGAAGAAGAAGCAAAACAGTCGGCTAAAATTGAAGTTGTTGGTGTGAAAGCTGAATTAGTGACAAAAGCAGCAGCGAGTAACTGTCACATACTCAGTGACATGTTTGTGAAGCTTGAGGATAAAGACACATTAAAAGATACAGAAATTATTTTCCCAGAAAAAGTAGAGCATGATGAAATGGAAGCTGCAGTCTCAAAGGAGGATTCCAATTTAGACACTACTGAGGTAAAAAACTGGGAAATCATGGTTGAGGAAGAGGAGAGAGACTTGTTGACAGGTGAAGATGAGAGCGAGGCATTGATTTTAGAAACAGAAGATGTGCACGTAGTGGATGATGACCAGGCTGAGGTGGTGGAGAAGCAGCTGGAGGGTTCGGGGTTAGAAATACCATCTGAGCACAGGGAGGACAAAACAGAAATTTTGGTGGAGAATGAGGTGGAGAACAAAGCTGGAGATGTTGAAGAAGAATTAAAGGAGATTTTAAAAGAATTAGTTGAAATGACTATAGGAAGAATAGAGGAGGATCAAGAAAAACACCTTGCACAGCCACAGGAGTCCGATATTCAAGGAAAAGATACCAGAGAAGGAGGGAAAATGGGGGTTGAGGAGGAAATAAACATGACGGAAAAAGATGAAACTGGTGCAAAGTTGGGGGATCAGTTAAAATCAGAGGAGAACCCAGGTGAAGAAGAGGAGAAAATGTTGGTTTTTGATGCAGAGGAGGTAGAGATTTTAGAGTCTGGGGGTATAGAGATAGAGCACAAGGGAGATGAAGAGAGGTTAGACAATACACAAATCAAGGTTAGGGATAATTTATCTGCTCTGGTTGAGCAGTTGAAAGTTGAAATGACTATAAGAAGAATAGAGGAAGATCAAGAAAAACACCTTGCACAGCCACAGGAGGCTGATATTCAAGTGAAAGATACCAGAGATGGAGGGAAAATGGGGATTGAGGAGGAAATAAACATGACGGAAAAAGATGAATCTGGTGTGAAGTTGGGGGATCAGTTAAAATCAGAGGAGAACCCAGGTGAAGAAGAGGAGAAAATGTTGTTTTTTGATGCAGGGGAGGTAGAGATTAAAGAGTCTGGGGGTATAGAGATAGAGCACAAGGGAGATGAAGAGAAGTTAGATAATACACAACACAAGGTTAGGGATAATTTATCTGCTCTGGTGAACAATATGCATGAGGATACCGATGGCAGAGCTATTGACAGAGAAGATACAGGGGAAGGGCAAACTGCACATACACCACCTGAAATGAATCTATGCAAAGAGGAGAATTTTCATAGCAATGAAAATATTACACATGACCCATCCGAAGCTGTGAGACATGAGGATGAGTGTACTTATGCAGAGGGAGGTTCGTGTCTTCTAACAGATGAACCTGAAACTGACAAAACAAGCGACGACAGCACTTCATCAGAGTCCGGATCAGACGACGAGGTGGAACTGTACATGCACTGTCTGAGGGCTGTCCACGGGCAGAACAGCTTCGCACAGACCGCCAGAGACCAGAACAAAGATAAAGAGTTCAGTGTTGGCAAGAGACTTTCTGGAAGCAGAAGCAAACCACTGTCCACATCCCTGCCATCCATCAGCGAGTCTCTGGATGAGGAACAACACCTCAGCCAACTTCAGGACAGTCATGAAGATACGGAGACAGCAGATTTCCAACCCACTGCTGCAGCTCTGTCAGCGTCAAGTGGAGAGGAAAACATCAACAGAAACACTTCGTGGTGGAAAGAGACTTTCTCTTGCAGCAATATCTCAAAAACATTGCTATACGCCACCTTGTTAGTGTTATTTTTAGCTGTAGCTTACCATTATGATTTTCTTGCCTGTTTTGGGCTGTATTTAATATCAGTGGTTTGGCTGTGCTGTCAAGGAGAGAGGCAGCCGGTTAAAAACAACAACAGAGTAGGTTGAATTAAATTGTAAAAACTCACTTTCAGTTGTGTTTCAACATGCTTGTGGCAGATGTCAACATAAAACTTAACTGTAGTATTTTTTAGCAACAAATTAACATATCATATAAAGTTTTCCTTGATCTTAAGAAAATTAAGAAAACCTATGGGCATTGAACTCAAAATAATATAACACATATCAGAAAAAAAATGCTGTTTATTCCCTATGGGACGATGTTAACTCTGTTGTTAAGAGTAAGAACCAATTTTCTTTATGCTTTACTGTATATAAAATGCATGTCAACTCAGCCCACAAGCTGCGGACCATTATTCACACTCGTCTGTTCTGTTTGTACATGGATTAAATTTCAATCACTGCACTTTGTCAATGAAAGCAATATTATGAGTGAAAATAGAATTTGTGTAACATGTGGAATTAATAAAGTGTTCTGTTGACAACTAATGCAGTGAGTTCATTTTTAATAGCAGACAATAGGAGAAAAAACCCTTAGAAACCCCTGTAAATAATAGGAGTAGATTTTTATAGAAATATATAGCATTTGCCAAAGACAACAAAGCAGTCACTTCATGTAACTGAGGTCCTGATGTTGTCATTTGGATAAAAACAGTTAAGCTTAACCCATAAAGACCCAGTGCTACTTTTGTGACAGTTCCCATATGATTTTTCCCTCTAAATGTATTTAATATTATACTGTGTTTGCCTTGTTTCAGTAAAAATCTGGTATTTTCCTCTGTTTAATTTATGGATCATCAGATGTTCATAAAAGATCAGATTAAAGTTGAGGGTTGTTATAACTGAAAAAAGTGACTTTTTCAGCAAAATCTTTCATTAACTGAACATAAACCAAGTGTCTCCATCCACTGTCATTGATCCAACTCCATGGGTTTTACTGGTGAATCAATGTTGTAGTAGGTGACGGTGTTTCCATGTTCACTACGGAGCCTCTGAACATCCAAATGGGTCATATCTAATGACCATGAAAAGATGACGAACTACATTTTACACCAATTATTTACATGTATTGATAGGATTAGTGGCTCTAAGGTTATTAAACATTTTAGATCAGTAGATGCTTTTGGTCACTCAGTGTAATATGGAATATTGTGCAAAATGCAGATTTTTAGATTAAAATGGACATAAAACAGAAAATAGTAGTATTTCTCTTTTAGTGTAGTACTGCAGATTTGGATTTTGGGCCACATGACGAAAGCCTCTATAAAAACTGAACTTATGTTGTAGTTAAATAGCTTAAAATAAATGAATTAATGAACTGTCAGGCATTTAGGTTGCTAACGTAAATAAAGTAGATATTATTGCTGCTCTGGGCAAATAAGACATCTCTTCATTTTTAAAAATCTAATGTTTTTGTTTTTCTTTAAATTTTGCTTTTTCTTTTCATTTTTTTTGTTAAATAGCCTCCATGTCACATGACCCAGTGACACCAAAACTATGTCAAATACTACACTCTATGTATATTTTAAATCAATATTTTAATGGAAGAAAACTCAGCATTTAATTCAGTCACTCTCAGGTTATGTAACTATGAGGCTTAACTTTATTCATAATTAGACATCCTAATCTTTTCTTGATAAAGGGTCTGGTGCATTTTGATACTTTATACAGGAACACAGACATGCTCTGAATGGATTTTTGTTTAATTTAGTTGGAATGTTTGTTTTTGTTTTGTTTTTTTATGTCTTTTTTCCCCACTTCCTCTACTCAGGTAACCACTGGACAAAAAATGCTTTTCAGAAACATGAATAACATCACTGGTATGTTATGTCAAGGATCTGTGGTCATACCCTGAAACTTGACAACAACCCAGAACCTACTCTGACTTGTCACTGTTGGATTGGATATTTGTGTTGCTGGGGTGTTGAAATGTTTTTTCTTTTTATCTTTGGCTGCATTCTGATCAAATCAAGTAAGTTGTTATCAATTTTAAAATATGTTTGGCTTCAAGTTGTGTAAAAGTTGTTTAACCTCAAGCTTTCACACTGTTCAAATACAATATATGTGTTTTTCAAGGTGCAAAGAGCATCTATAAAAAACAATATTTAGTAAGTAAGTAAGTAAAGTTTATTTATAAAGCGCTTTTCACAGATAAAAATCCCAAAGTGCTGTACATAAAATGGGTGCAATAAAACAACATTAGAATAATTTCATAAAATTGATAAAAAGGATAAATCCATCAACCAAAAGCCAAATGTACATGTGAACACAGCTTTTTGAGAGACTAAGTAACCGTTTTTATATCTTTTCCTTTAATACAGAGCACTTTTCAAGGTGAAGTTTTTGCAAACACCGGACAAACCTTCAGCCAGACATTTCTGACATGCGTAATGTCTTTGGTGTCAGTTCAGCAGTAAAGCTAAGGGGGCAGATTCCTTGCAGTAACTATTAAAAGTACTAGAGTAAATTTGTCTCTGACTGACCTATATATATCTATAAAGTCACACATAGAGGTCAGTAAAGGGCCGTAGTCCACAGTAGCTATATCATGTGCTTCCCCCATCCTTTAAACTTTGGTTTTAGGATTTGTTTTGAGTAGAAAACAGCTGCAGCAGTATACTTGGCAGGAGACTGACTGGACATTCCAGTGAGAGCATTACTGCTGTATTTTGCCAAATGGACAGTTCCGACCACCAAAAATAAAACTGAGTTGCATTTTTGATAAGTCAGACATTGAATATTTATATGCAAGCAAAATAAAGACAGGGCTTGTTCATCACTATAAAAAGTAGATATAAATTGTACAATTCATCTCAGCATAAGTCTTTTATTTGAAATTGGAAAATTGATACAACACACACACACACACACACACATTGAGAGGACCACTGCTCAGTTCGTGAATAGTGTTTCATTTTGTAAATTATAATAACAGTATGGTTTAGTCTTTATTTATCTTTTTAATGCTCACTTTTTTAAACTGTCTTTTTACTGCACTGTTTGCACTTTCAGGTACTAGTGAGTAACAGTATTTTGTTTCAGCCTGTGTATTTCTGTGAATACCATGTGAGAAATACATGGACAGAGGACATCCTTATATGGTCTCCTGATGGTAAAGTGATGCAGCTTTTAATTCATTCATTTATTTATTTATTTTGTTAGGTATGTATGAGGGTATGTGTATGTATGTGTATTTATCTATCTGTCTTTGAGTGTCCAAAAAAGCGCAATATAAGTGAGATGTATTATTATTTTTTATTATACTTAAATGAGATAAGTTACCATTTCTCCCATCCTGAATGAAGCTGATGTCCACAGTCAGCTGGAGAGTCTCTCCGAGGAATCCAATAGAAGAAGCCATATTTATCAAGATGGATGATGGTTTCTTAATAAATAATGGCTTTTAGATGAGTTGAGAAATTAAATGCTTTTAATAATCTCTGATCACTTTGTACAGCTCCTGTCTGTACTGAATACTCAGGTGCAGAACAGTCGTTAACTTTTCACCTCTGCTTATGTATAGACCATCACCATGAAAACACAGAAAGCCGCATCTTTCAAATGTTCTGTGAACATTGTAAATGTATCATGTTTTAATTAATTATGTTTTGATTTAATGTGTTATGTAATTATTCGTAAACAATTCAAGTAATTTGTCGATGAAGTGTCAAAGTTTAAAATAAGCAATATTAAAATTAAAAAAAAAAAAAGTATTTAGGCCTCTGGGACATGCACAACCTGGGAGAATGCACCCTGGCGCTTCACTAAACATGTGCATTACCGCCACCTGCCAGACTGGAGTGTGGTACAGTAGATTGGCAGGAAAATAAATAAATAAATAAAAATAATTTTAAAAAACTAAAATTAAATGTAATTTAATTTAATTTTAAAAATACTAATAATACTAAAATGATAACAAAATAACTAAAATAAATAAATAAATAAATATAGATAGATAGATAGATAGATAGATAGATAGATAGATAGATAGATAGATAGATAGATAGATAGATAGATAGATAGATAGATAGATAGATAGATAGATAGATAGATAGATAGGAACACAATGAAAAACAGTTCATTATTTCCCACAGGTACAAATTAATGATGTACCTTTGAAAGGTATCTTATTGTGTCATATCTTATTGTATTCTCCAGGACAAAATGACAAAGCTGATGAGGAAGAACGCTCACCTCAGAAAGCAGCAGATGCTGCAGACTCAGCTGGATCATGCACTGATCAACTCTGAAAGAAACGCTTTGAGTCTGCATAAGAAGAAGGTGCAAATGAGTCGTAAACAGCGGCAGGAGAAACTGACCACATCTGCATATGTGAGGTCTACTGAGGAGATGAGTGAGGAGGAGGATGAGGAAGAGCAAAACATGGAGAAGGACACACACAGAAGTATTGAGTATTAATACACGTGTGTGTGTGCGTGCGTGCGTGTGTAAGTGTTGATTAGTTTTAGATCTGTTAACATCTCATACCTATTTTATGTCATTTCAGTGTGTAAACAATTGTTGATTATCTCTAATGACTTTTATTCTGAACTTGTTTGACTTTTATTCTACCAACTACTTGGGTTTTAAAACATTCTGTCAAGCTGTTTCTGAGATAACACTGTAACATAACATAACATGTGGATGCATCTGAACATGCACTTAGTACCATTCATGAACTTCCCTCAAAGCCTTTACTACCTGTAAGAGTGTGAACAGACATGGATGTGAACACAAACTGTAGTAGTTGGTGGAGGCAGACACCTGCACAGCCATATTTCTAATGTGGCTCAGCCGGCACTTGCCTGATCTCTTAAACTTGAATCTACAGGGACCAGGAGCAGCAGACTGATCAGGACCAGGACACAGGACTGAGGTAGAACCAGAGAGAGGCTGTCTAAATCCATGAGGTCTATGGCACTTTGTTCCAAATCCAGCTGCTCAAAGATGCCCTCAGAGCTGAGGAGGAACTCAAACTGCAGATCACTGCAAAGGGCCAGGAACTGGAGCAGGAGCTTCTTCAAAAGCATGTGGACATGGAAAAAGTCAAGTCCACAATATGTGAACTAGAGAAAGCAATGCTCCAGTCGAGTTCCAGGAGAAGATGGAGAGGATCCGAGCCGGCTGTGAGGCTCAGCTGCAGCACCTGAAAGATGTGAACAGTAAAACAGCTGCAAATGTGAAAAAAGCAGAAGAGCAGGTGCAGGTCCAGGTTGAACAGTGGCAGCAGGATGGGACCAAACCCACCATAGCGACTGCAGACCTGCAGAGAGATATGTAGTGGAAGCATGAGGAGTCTGCAGAGATAGAGGCAGACATGGAGTCTGCATGTCATAAAAAAGACAAGGAGAAGAAAGGCAGGCTGACCAGACTCTTCATGTGGTTTGGATCCTACTGAATACCCATAAAGCCTTCTAGGAGCTGGCTCAAACTAACACTGCAATTGTTAAGACTGCCAGCAAAATGATTGGTGCTCCTCTTCTGTTCCTGGAGGATATCTACAAACAGCACTGGGTACGCAGAGCGATCTCCATCATCAAAGACTCCCATCAGCCCTCTCAGGGCCCGTTCTCCCTCCTGCCATCCAGCAAGAGGTACAGAAACATCAGCTGTAGGACCAGCAGGATGCAGAACAGCTTCTATGCACAAGCTGTAAGACTGAGAAACAGACTGTGCCCCCTCCCCATCCTTACACACACTCACACACCCCACACTGCCGTGAACTCTGCCACCCCCCACCCCCCACCCCAATCCACATCACTGAGAGTTTCACAGACAGACTGTACCCCCTTTTCAATGCCCAGACACAGAACACACACACACACACATACTGCATCGAAATGGCTTCTGTTTTGTGTTTTTATTAAACCACAGTGGGAGTTGGACTAGGAAAAAAACTGACAATAATAATTAATTTATTAGCTCTGCAGGTGAGGCCAGGTATCATCACCACGTGTTGACTGACCCTTGGACCACACTGGACTATTCTAATGATGACTGTGTACACATTCTGAATAATACATTTATGTGCATCAGCATGTAAGACAAACAAATAAGACAAAAATCTATAAAAAGTTATGCCAAGTTGTATCCTACGTAAAATTAAAGTAGATTTGTGACGTTTGTTTTTTGCAGATTTTTCTTTTGATACTCATGAAACCGACTGTCGACTTTGCTCTCACGTGTCATTGTGCGCGTTAGGATTTACAAGGTGCACTGAACGCCTCACAGCACGTTTTCTAGTTCAGGTGCGCTTTCGGCTCTGTGATTGGACGTCGAGCTGTCAGTTGTACAACGTGTTGGTCAACGTCAACCAATCAGCTTCCGCGTTGTTGGCCGGTGCACCGGTTCGCCGGTCGGGTTGCAGCTGAGAAAAGGGGAACCGACTGGCGGAGGAAGCATCAGCGGTGTGGTGCTATGGACCCCAGGGACAATGTTGAGACAGGGGAGACGGAAAACCACTCGGAGCTGTTTTACGTGCCGATTCCAGATGAAGCTCCGTACAAGAAGGAGCAGGAGAAGCTGTCAGGGGTCGTCAAAAACGTGCACAGAAAACTGCGTAGGAAATACCGAGAGGGTAAGCTGGCTCATTGGGCCCCTGTCTGACTGGTTCTGCAGCCGACAGGCTAACACTGAGCATTAGCTCTCACATATTTAACTAAATGCGACTGGTAACCGGCTTCCTTGTAAACATAAACTTATTCCGGTTGCAAAATGTTATTCCAAGCTAGCTGCCTGTCCTGTAAGGATGCGGACTACAACCCGCAGCAGTGGGGGTTAATTCAGCAAACAAGGCCTTTAAAGCTTCTTAACCTCAACCGAGCACACACTGCGAATGTTGTGACTGTTCATAAACAACTCACCATTCAACATAGATCTACTGCAACACAAATACTCTACAAATGAGAAACGCAACCGTTGATAACGTTTTTTTTTTTTTTTTTCTTTACAGACAGTTTAGCAACCATAGTAGGTCACACAGTTCTGTCCTGGCTCTGCTACATCTGATTTATTTTATAGTATTGCTATTTTTCAGAAAATTCGTGTTACATTTTGTGAAAAGGTGTCTTTCAGACCACACGAACGGATTCAGTTTCAACAGGCAACAACCACAGTTTGTTGAAAGACCTAGACAGAGTGTACAAGAG
Organism: Sphaeramia orbicularis; assembly: GCF_902148855.1. Classification (NCBI taxonomy): domain Eukaryota; kingdom Metazoa; phylum Chordata; class Actinopteri; order Kurtiformes; family Apogonidae; genus Sphaeramia; species Sphaeramia orbicularis. Next base: position 44,802,655 of record NC_043962.1, on the reverse strand, counting down.
ATTTAAATAAGATTTCATATGTTAAACTCCAATAAAGAGTTCAGAAGAGGAACTATAGTTGAGGTACACTGTTAGGAATGGCATTACTGATGTACTTTTCATTGATGTCTCATGAGTTTGCAGACCAAAATGCATATTTGGGAAAAGTGCAGATGAAATTAGAATGTAACCTCAGAGTTAGAAATGTACCTGTTTGTGAAACTACTTGGGTCTGAGAAAGAAATCATAGTGGCCACCTGCTGAAGGCAGGTTAAGATGGTGTTGAGAGCGTTACTATGGCCTACACTGACCATGTCCCCTTTTTGGATGCTTTTGTTTTTTGGTGAGGCACAGAAAACTGATAAGAAGCCACTTAATGGGAGGTGATGATGATTGATCCTTCAGATAAAATGTTTGAGCTCACCTAGTCAAGTCTTCATAGCCTGCTTTTGTAATATTACTCAGAACAAACTTAATACACTCTGACCACCATGGATTGGATCTTAGCAGATAAGACAAGGCAAAACTAAAGCACCCTTCATTTTCCATCCATTTGCATTGCAGTTTCTGAGACAAGTAATGGAACTTTTAAAGTTTTTTTCTTGGGAAGATATTTCGAAAGCTGAATGGCTGCAATACCCACTAGATGTTCACCTGCATCCATATGCTTGGGGAATTTGTTTCTTTGTTTCTTTTGAGAAACAGTCAATTTTATCATTTTGGACAGGAGCATATATAAACAGAGACTGTGTAAAAGGGGAAGTTTGGAAATTACCCCTCTTGAATATATTTTGCTTCTCACTTACATGTGAGTGTCAGAGGGCTTGGCTTATAGAAGAAACTACTGGTTTACTTTAGACAGAGGAGTTTAGTTCCAGCTATAACTTTTAGGTGAACACTCTAGTTTTCAGCACCTGCCAGCAAAACTGTGCAAAAAGTGCCCTGGGTATGAAAACACAATGCCAACCCACGCAAAGACTTTGCGCTGTTGTTGACACAGCAGTTTGCTCAAGCCTCACTAATTTTTCTTCTTTTTTTTTTTTTTTTTTTTTTTGTTTTGTTTTGTTTTGTTTTACTGAAGTAAAGCAAAGTTTTACTGGAGAGAACTATGCATTGTGTAGGAGGGGAACACTAAAAGGCAAATTCAGAACAGCAGGTGGTAAGCTTCATTAGAAAGAAATGATAATTAGTTCAGATTCATTAGATCAGTATATAATGACTATTTAACTGTCTCTTTCCCCCGGGGCTGGTTTATTTCACTTGACTGTCTCAGAGTCAGAAATCAAATGCATCTGTTTGATCATTTCACTGCCCACAAAATTGGTATAAATAGCAGAATGAAAATGCACAGTATGAAGCAACTTTAATTAGACAAAATGGCTTTTGGTATATGTTAGGCTCATCCTTCTGGTGTAGAAAACATGATGGCATTCTTTAATATCAGGTCAAGTAATGCTGTGCAGCACCTGTCCTTTTTCGAACTAGAAAAACAATATAACCATAATGTAATAAGTTAATCTTAAACATAGTCAGACTGAAAGTAGACTCATTGCAGAAGTTAGTTGTTTTTGGAGGCCAGAACAGCACAGAGATCTTGTCCTGCAAGCAGACCCCATGATTGGTTAATAAGTAAAGCATGATCTGGTAGGCTTGGCATTGAATCACAGTGGTCATGCTTTCAGAGTGCTGCTGTTTACCACCACTGCTCTTGTTGTCCTTTCATTTCAGCAAATCTGATAATAGAGTTTTTCCTTGTGGTCATGGGATTGCTCCCTTATCAGTGTGTTTGCCTATGCTACAGGCTGTAAAAATTCTGAGCAGCTGTGAGCATGAGCTGAGGGTATATCGGTGGATGTTATTACTGTGAAATGGCTGTTTGAGAATGGTTTTAGAGAAATGGTTCTGTTGGAGCAAACACGTGAACATGTAGGCTGTGTTGAAGCAACAGAGAAACAGCTGTGGTCTGAGCTTTTTTAACAGGTTTCCTCAAAGGATTCCAGTCATGTTTTGGTGCTTTATTGGATGAACAAAGTTGGCAAGTAAGTTGTGAATGTTTGCTACCGCTGTGGATGAACCTTTCCACACTAAAACAGACTACTGTGCAGGAATGCATGAGCCAGTAATACATTCAAGTAATGTGACTGTGAGTAGATGTCTCAGATTGTTTTATTTCTCTGGATTTTATGTCTGTTTTACAGTGGGCGACTTCGATAAGATCTGGCGGGAGCACTGTGAGGATGAGCAGACTCTGAGTGAATATGCCCTCGCCATGAAGAATCTTGCAGACAACCACTGGACAAAAAACTGCGAAGGAGAGGGGCGCATCGAGTGGTGCCGCAGGTACTGTTGACCGCTGATGAACATGTCCACGATGAGGTTGGACTCGACTGAATCTTTGGGATATGCTTTTGTGGCTCTTGGAAAGTAAGATTTGCCGATATCTGAGTAACACGTGTTTTGCTTCCACTTGCACAGTGTCTGTCAAGAGTACTTTTTGGACGGTGGGATAAAAAGAATGTTAGAGAAGGACGAGAAAACTGCTGCGCATGCCATTGGTCTGTCAGCGGCATCTGTAAGTGCCCAACCACACAGCACCATCCCTAGGTAAGTACAGAGAATGTCGTCTGCTGGAACAGTGAATGTTTGCCTCTTGAATGTAATTTGTGAAAGAGTATCAGTAACTGACTTGTGTGTGTTTTTAAGATAGTTTGTGATCTTTATTTCTGCTCATGCCATTGCTAATAGTTGTTTTTTCTGTCTCTTATACAAACCCTGTGCAGTCCCCTTCACAAATGATATATAAACCTGCTCATTAACACAAGCAGCTCATTTTTAGCGTGTTGTCACAGATCGACAAATTAATGAACACTTGAATAAAATATCCAGTTTGTTTTGTTGTGGAAGAAAAATCAAATTAACAGTTCATTTTAAACTTATATGTGTATGTGTGTAAGTGGCTCTTAAAAGATGCAGAACTTACACGTAAACACTTTTTAAGCACAAAAATGTTAACTGCATCATGTGTGAGTTTTTTGCTATATTTGTTATGGACAGTTCTGGTAAATTATGTTGCAGTTCAATCTCTCAGCTGGGGAAGATGCGCCTTCTGGATGTGGGAAGCTGCTTTAACCCTTTCTTGAAGTTTGATGAATTCCTCACAGTTGGTATCGACATAGTGCCTGCAGTTGAGGTATTAAATTATTCTGTATTTTTTTCTTCACAGTGTGTTCTTAAAACCTTATTGACACAAATAAAATGCATGACTGTTTCCTGTTTGGTAGCTCATTGCTAACATTACAATGGAAATGCAACACCAGAAATGACTCATACAGGGCTATCTGTGCGGTTAGACTCTGTGCTCCATTTCAGCTGAAAGCAGAACAAAAAGTGCCCTGCGTTTTGCAGCTCCAAGCAAAAACAACTGTAGATATGAATAGGTGGAGTCAGAATGGCAGTGGATGTAAAATATCAGGTTTGAGCCACAACAAATGCTAATTTCGTACTTTTCCTCCCTTCTTCAGAGTGTGTACAAGTGCGACTTCCTCAACCTCCAGCTCCAGCAGCCTCTCCAGCTGGCAGGTGACGCAGTAGAAGCCTTTCTCCGCCAGCTCCATAACCCCATTGACGCTCTGCCAGCCCAACTTTTCCACGTGGTGGTCTTCTCTTTGCTCCTCTCCTACTTCCCCTCACCATACCAGCGCTGGATCTGCTGCAAGAAGGCCCATGAGCTGCTGGAGCTGCACGGCCTCCTGCTCATCATTACCCCCGACTCTTCTCACCAAAATCGCCACGCCCTCATGATGCGCAGCTGGCGTGTTGCAGTGGAATCGCTGGGCTTCAAGCGCTATAAATATGTCAAGTATTCCCACATGCATCTCATCGCCTTCCGTAAGGTGTCTGTGGCCACCACCAGTGATCTGGTATCTCGCAACTACCCTGAGATGCTCTACATCCCTCAGGACTTCCATGCCAATGAGGAGGAAGACTGTGCTGACGTGCCCGTGCAGGTGCGCTCCGAATTTGAGGATGACCAGCTGGCTTGGAGCTTCATGGAGCTACCTGACACGCCCTATGATTCTGATTCTGGGGAGAGCCAGAGCAGTTCTGTGCCTGGTTTCCATGAGTTGGAGGACCCCATCCTGCTCCAGAGCTAGGCTTCACCAGCTACCCCCGTCCTCCTTTTCTCTACATAACTGTCACCTCCCCTTCAACTGCTGCGCTGCCAAATTTAACCTGCTGCATTCTTCTCCCATTTCTCCTCCCTCTCCTTAAAACAATGCAGTTTGCACAGTGTGAAAGAGAGAAGTTTACAGATTTCAGTTATTTTCTCATATCCACACTCCTCTGAGAGCACACGCATACACTTACAGAGACACTTAGACACACATAAACACGCACACACACTAAGATGGATATATTTTGATAAATAGCTAGTTTTTTTAAGAGCTGGAAAGTGAATGCCCTTAAGATATCTTAAATCCCTACTCCTTAATTTCCATCCCATCTTCCAATCAACTCTTAATAACAAAGTCAGCTTGTCTACATTCTGTATTCAGTCTCTATTTTAATAAGCTAGTATGGCAGGCTGCTTAGTACAAAAGCCAAATACCGTAACCTGAGGAAGCTGACGGGAGTTTGATTGCACTGGAGTGACTGACATGGAACGACTGGACTGGTGTGCTTGCTTCTGTCACAGTCATGCAGCTAGACTTTTCTTAAATTCTTGATGTGCATTTAGTTTTCCAGGAAAAATATATATTCTCAACAGTCAAAACATTGGTGTTGTCCAGTGTAAAGTGTGGCAATGCCATTTTATCTTGGCATTCTTGACTGATTTGTGTATATTTTACAAGAAAGTGGTATTTGTAGCATTTTAAACATTTTCAGAACCACGATAGAAGTATTACTAGGTTTACTAATGTGAAACTGTAACTGTGTTTACTCATTGTGTAACAAGGTACGAGTGTTAGGTAGGTATTGCATTTTTCCCTTCTCTCATTCTCTAGATATTAATACTGAATTATCTCCTAGTAGATTTCCAATTAATTTTTGTTTCCTACCCAAAAAAGACATAGTTCAGCACTGCGAGTCAGTGTCCCATATCAAATGGACTTTACAAACTCAATATCTTTTACATACCTTTTTAACTTTGATGTGAAAATACAGAAAATCTCTGCCTCCGTAAAGATTCAGATCTGAGCTCCTCATAGTCAGGAAATTGACGCTGACTGAAGAAATTTGCACTAGTGAACTGTTTTGTCAAGCAGGACTCTTAAAACAGGTGAGATGCTGTAGATTTTTAGCAATAGCAGAAGCAGGATCTGGTCTTATCTGAAGGTACTGTATCGTACAGGGTGAGGATTTAGCTAAAGACACTACCACAAAAAATGCTAGTGTGTTTTCCAGCCTGTGCCTGAACTGAACAGGTTTGATGTGTGGATGTGGGTGTATTTGTCAGTGTGAATGAAGGAATGATTTAACGTTAAGTTTTTTTTTTTTTGTTTGTTTTGTTTGTTTTTTTTTGTCGGTGGCACTTTATCATTGATCCTAAAGGGTGTCACATATGTAGTTATTTTCTTATGAAAACCAGTTTTACAACCAACATTATGGGCCCATAAGATCATAACCAGTAAGTCTAAGGTGCCTTCTTTGTTCACAGTTTTGTTGCAAACAGACTCATTCCCTTGCAGAAAACTTTCCAAGAGTGACATCAAGCTTCTAAGGCCAAACAGAACATACAGCTGTGCAGTACTCCTTTGTCATTTCAGTGGTTAACAAGAAACACTTCCTGTTTTGATGTGATGCGGTGTCGTTGCCATTTCCATATCATTTTCCGGTTAATGCATATCCTCTCTGCTGATATTTCCCAGGTTTATACATATAAAAACACTAGACAGTACCACATACTTAAGACTTTTAAGTGTGTTTTGTGATAAATTGGTGCATTTGTCTTCCACTGTTTCTTTGGCCCATTTGCATGAAGTGGTTCATCTTCAATATCATTTTCAACAATGCAGAACAATATGTGTGCTTATAGTATGGTTGTATTTCTCTTTTATAAATGAATGTAAACGTAATGTGATTGTGTGTGTTTTTTTTTTTTTTTTTCCCGATGAGTTTATCTCCTGCTCTTTGTTTCTGCAGTTTAAAGACACTGAACTCGGACTGCTCAAGGCCTCGCAGTAACCTTGAATTGCAGCTTCTCTTTGTTCCATTTTTTAAATACGGTTTACTATTTGACTAGCTCCCAAACTGGGTCACTGTAATGGTGTAGGATTTGACAGTATCAATAAAGCAGACTGTAATTTTGCTCATATAAGAAATTTTGTCTGCTAACAATTTTTACTCAAGTATAATTCGATATTAAAACTTAACTATATCTTAGAGGTAAATATTCTGTTTCTTCACTACCATTTGTCTTTCAGTCTCAGTTGCTTATAATGTTTCAGTCCAGTGATTTGGGATGTTTGTGGTAAACTGTAGGATTAAGGGGTCTTTAAGGAGTTTTGTTGAAATTTAAAGTCTTAAATTATAAAGTAAAACAAAAAATGTAAAAATACTTGATGAATAAAGCATTGACACAAAGCTGAAAATACACTTTTCTTAACACATGAAAAGTTTAACTTTTAGAGAGACATGGTTTCCACAATACAAACATGTCCGTATAAATTCTGATCAATTGTAGATTATACAATAAAAATATAAAATAGCTTTAATGAGATCAATCTCAAACACTAATACAATGGTAAAAGTAATCCAAGGATGTACAATAATAAACATTAAGCCACTTTAATCCATAATTCTGCTTTAATATTACCTAATTAAATACTTTTGGTTCATTCAAAAAATTGCATAGTTTATAAACTATTTTTCTGAATGCAGCTTATTAAACGTACGGAGTATTATGTCTGGTGAAAAGGAGATGAGCCCTTCCGTCATTGTGTGTCTGAACACTTTTGGCCCTTCATCCTTGCCGTAGTTGAGGATGTAGAGTTCAGACATGGCGCCTGTCATCTGACTCAAAACTTTTGATGCGACAAACTTTTTGATATGTTTTTCCCTTTCTTGGCAGCTGGCTTTAGGGCGCTCCACCTCAGACGTTTTAAATCGGTTTCAGAAATAAGATGAAAATATCATAAACAACGACTTTCAAGATGTAAACGTTGATGTTCGCTGCGTTGACCGGGTGTAAACCTGGTAGCCAACGGTAGCTAAGCTAACTTTGAACAAGTTGATGGTAGTTCGCTAGCTAAACTTTGGATGAGTGAGATGTCTTAAATTCTACTCTGATAAAAAAAAGAAAAAAAACAGCCGCGACTAAGTGCCTGTTACTGACACTGGACAGATAATCTTTAGTATCAAAATGTGTCGCTTTCTCCGATACTGTGTCAGCCACTGTCTCCACGCCGCCATGACCCGGCTAGAGGAGGTCAACGGGGAGGTGAACATGTGGTCCTCCCTCCGGTGGCTGGGCTACCTGTCCGGGCTCAACCTGCTCATCGCCCTGTGCCTGGGGCTCTACGTCCGATGGGAGATGACAGCGGAGTCCACCATCCTGGTCATTTTCATCTTCGCTCTGTTAGTCCTCGGGATCGCCAGTATATTGCACTATTACTTCAACATGGAGAAAGTGAGTCTGAGTCTGCTCCACCTGTGGTTCGGCTTCCTGCTCGGCCTGCTCTGTTTCATCAACACCACCGCCATCAGAGGAGATGTGAAGGAGCAGGTGTCCAACTACCTGATGCTGTCCAGCATGGCCCTGCGGACTCTGTGGGCTCTGCTGGAGAGGATGTTCGGATGCGCCAGGTACCGGCCTGCTTTCCTCACCTCGGCTGAGAGGCTGGAGCTGGCGGGCTTCGCCACAGCCAGCACGGTCCTGCTCATCCAGAAGTCCATGAGTGTGGTGCTGCTGGTGGTGGCTCTGGCCACCGTCATGATCGCCCTCCGGATGAAGGCTCTTCTGGCTCTTTCTAACTTGATCTGCTTCGCCATCATCACCGGTGTGGTGTTTTTTAAGTCTCTAAACATCGCCACCAATCCTTTCGCCCTCGCCTGTTTCTTCAGTCAGCTCATCTGCGACCCCCTGTTGGATGTGTACTTCAGCGGCCTGTCTGTGACCGAGCGCTGGCAGCCCTTCCTGGTGTGGCGGGGCTTGTGGCGGCGGCTGTCCCTGCTGCCTCTGCTGATGGTGGAGGTGACTTTCATCATCGTGGCCGCTCGGAAGCTGACAGACCTGGACCAGTGGTACCTGATGATCCCAGGGTTTGTGGTGTGTGCGCTCTTCTGGGCCATATGTCACATGGTATTTGTCATCACTGTGTGGGGCTTTCACACCAAACTCAGTGACTGCCAAAGACTGTGCCTGGCTCAAGGGTCTGGGGTCAGCGGTTTGGACAAGATTATGGCCTCAAAGGGCATGAGACACTTCTGCCTCATCTCTGAGCGCCTGGTCCTTTTCACACTGCTGTCGACTGTTGCTGTGGCAGCTCTTTGTTGGCAGGTAAAGACAAAACTATACTCACAATATGGAAGTATAAGACTTAAATTAAGCATTTCACAAAATGTGGTTTATGTTTCTTCATTTATTTGCAAGTTAATTTCATCATAACCGCACAAACACCCGTTACTCAGCTACGTTTGATGAGGTTTCCTGTTCCACATTCACAACTGATTGATTAGCCACTGTGAGAATATTCTTCAAAAATTGAGTATAAATGCCACATTATTTAGATTCATGTTATATTTTCTTAGAAAATGTAACATTTTTTAGAAAAATGTGAAAATCAAATACAACAATAAAATAGCAATTAGTTTTAGTTTTTCTTTTACCTTTATTCAACCAGGAAGTCACATTGAGATGAGGAAACTCTTTTACAAGGGAGACCTGGCCAAGGTAGCAGTCATACAAAGTCCAAATGGCATCAAGAAAAACAGCGTCATTCCGTCTTCACTGTATTCTCCATGATACTTTTAAAATCATTAACAGAAATTAATGCATGTAGTTTTACAGTTTTTTGTGGCAAAGTGCGATTTGCAGTCTAATCCTTGCACTGAAGGAGCTCATCTTTTAGGTATGAGGCTGTTTGGAGTCACTAACCTTTATCCTGTATCATGTTCACTCTTTTGTTTGTTGTTTTTTCTGCCTACATCTATGTCATGTAATAAATTGTAGCGCATCAAATAAATAAACAACACATTCATATGGGGTCGTAATGTGCACCAATGTTAAGCATTTTTATCATTTGTTGTGTGATTATTAGTAATGACTGAATAATAAATGTGCTCTGCAGGTGTCCAGCAGTATCTTTGTGAGCATGTTTCTTCTGGTTTTGCCCCTGGAGTCTCTGTTCCACGGTCTTTTCTATGAACTCGGAAACAGCCTGGGAGGAACGTGTGTGGGATATGCAGTGGTCATCCCCACCAACTATTGCAGGTACAGCTTAATGCATTATCATTGGCAGAACAGAAAATAACTATTATACAGACAGTAGTGTAAAAACCCAAATGATGTACCAGTTGAATATTAAAAAGTCCTGAGCCAGTATTTTTATAGCCTAGTTTTTAACTCTTCTTTTTCTCTGTGTGTGCGTTGTAGTCCTGACGGCCAGCCCATGCTGCTGCCTCCTGGTCAGGTGCACGAGCTGAACATGCGCTCCACAGGGATGTTGAACAACATGCAGGGTTTCTTCGCACATCACTTAATTGAGGCTTTTGGCTGTGACTATTCCACCAGTGGGGTGACCCTAGAAGCTTTGCAGGCTAAAATCAGATCCTTCTTGGAGCTTCGCACAGCGGATGGACCTCGTCATGACACCTACGTCATCTTCTACAGTGGCCACACCCACCGCTCGGGAGAGTGGGCGCTGTCAGGTGAGGAGGCATCTGCTTTAAGACAACAGAGGCGCAGGTGCACAAATGGGAACATGTACCATATAATATCAGTGGTTTGGTGGTGTGACCTGTAACGTACCCTCAGTTACTAAAGTTAGTTGTTATCTATATAAAGTCTTTGTTTTTAGTTTTAATTTTAGTTTTATTTCGTTTTTAATAGTACATGAAAATGTATTACTTTGAGAAAATAATTATGGATTTTTTTTTTTTTTTTTTTTCAGATATTTTGTGGGAAGTCTTAAGTTGCAGAGGCTAAAAAAGTGATGTAACGTGATGCATGACTTCAAAAATGATTAAGAAAATCATTGTCATGGTGCATCAAATGCAAAATTTTTGGCCAATGTTAATATTAAAAGTGACATTTTAGTCGATAATTTCTGAAAAGTATCCCTCATAAGATTATCTTTCAACACAAAGTCAAACATGCAAATTTATGTAAAAAAAAAACAACTTTAAAGGAGTGATATTTTGCTTTTTTAAATGTAATTATGCATTTTAAAACATTTCCCTGAGGTCTACATAAACTATAAATGCTATGCTTGGGTCTGAATTCTTCATTAATTAAACTCCACAGGTCCATCTTCAACAATATTTCTGAGTAATGACACCAGAAAGGTAATTTTGATTGCTGCCCCTTCAAATGCAAATGAGCTACTTAACACCCCACCCCCTCCAGGTTGTTGACTGCTGCTGTGTCCCGTTCAACGAACAACAGAACGTTTTAGGCAATCAGCTCAAAGTTTGGACATATTTTCAGTATGGATTACAACCGCAGCTGCTGACAAACAATTATGGCGTACTCGAAGAAATGTTCGTCGGAAGTCTTGGCCTTATATGTGCAAACGTCGTGGTGTAACAAGTTGTAAAGCATAACAAATTAAGCAGGAGTTGAAACAGGTTGTAGAATCCACTCGATTTTTGACAAAATGAATATAAAGACAGCTTTGCAGCACCTGGAGGGTTCAAATTCAAACTTTATGAACTATTAGGGTTCAAATACACAACTAAATATACCAAAGGCTAATAAAAGTGGGTTTAGCAAAATATGAGCCCTTTAATATAACATAACAGATAAATATCTGCCACTGGGGGAGAGATGTCTTAAATGCTGATACCAATATTTCACTGCATCCCTAATCATTGTGTGCTGAAGGTCTCATCTCGTGCAAAGCCATTTTTTATCACAAATGGCTATGTTAGTTAATGAAATTTTATTTATATAGCGCCACATCATAACAAAAATTATGTCATGATACTTTACATTTAGATGAGCCACCCAGGAGTCGAACCTAGAATCTTTTCATCCGTAGTCAGATGTTTTATCCAGTGCACCACTGAAGAATCTATAGAGATTAATTTTTTTCACCTTATTCACATCTTTTTTGCTCAGTTAATTTGTAAATGTAAATATTTTCATAATTTCATATTATTTATTTTGCTCTAAAACAAAGAGAAACATTTGTAGTTGTCATTATTTACAGCTTATTATGCTATTGTTTTACTGGTCTGGTCCACTGGAGATCAAATTGGGCTGAATGTGGAACCTGACTTAACTTAAATGAGTTTGACACCCCTGATCTAAAAGAACCACGGTGCTGTTCCTCTGTTCGTCCTCAGGCGGAGACACCCTTCGTCTAGATCAGATCTTGGACTGGTGGAGGGAGAAGAACGGCAGCTTTTGTTCCAGACTCATTTTGGTACTCGACTGCGACAACTCGCTGCAGTGGACGAAGGAGGTCAGGAAGGTGGAGGGTGTGTATGTGGCAGTGCAGGGGGCCACGCTTGCAAGAGTGACGGACACAGAAGTGGAAGACCCCCCTCAGCTGGGAGACTTCACCTCACAGTGGGTGGAATATAACTGCAAGTCAAACAGTGACATCCGGTGGTCTGAGAGAGGCAGGGCAGTCTCGGCCCACTACGGTCTCTCCAAACACTGGAGCGACTACACACTGCATCTGCCCACAGGAAGTGATGTCACCAACCACTGGAGCATGTACTTCCCCCGGATGACGTACCCGGTGGTCCAGCTGGCCCTGTGGTGCAGCGGTCTGAACCTGCTGTGGTTCTGCGGCGTCTGCCTACGATGTGTCAAGAGAATCAAACTGAACTGGTTTCCGCCGGCCATACTGGACACCGGCCAAGGTTTCAAACTGGTCCGATCCTAGACAAACAACAGGCTATGTGGAAAATCTGTATTTCACAAAAAAAAAAAAAAATTATATTCCAGAATATTTTTAATGAGGTGTTTGGACCCTGAAGTTTAGGCAGCTATTTGGATTGTAAAGTCATTGCTAAACAGTGCCCAGATGATTACTGATGCAACACAGTACTTAGTTACTGATTGGTGTGTGTGGAGTTTTTTTTTAATATTCTTTGCAAAATTATTATTATTTTTTTAAATTAAGACATTAACATCCCCGTTAGCAGAGGTGGGAAGTAACGAAGTATAAGTACTTTGTAACTGTACTTAAGTAGATTTTTTTTATGTATCTGTACTTTACTTGAGTATTTATTTTTCTGGCATTTTTTACTTTTACTCCCTACATTTTTGCATAAATATCTGTAATTTATACTCTTTACATTCTCAGAATGGGCTCGTTACTTTTTCAAACTAAACGGATGTGACAGTGTGTAAAATACGTCACTTCAGAGGGAAAATCAGTGGAGGAGAGAAGAAGCACAGGCTGTGACCAGGGTCAGTACCAGAGTCCTGCACAGGGTCAGTACCAGAGTCCTGCACAGGGTCCACTTTTTCCAAACTTTTCCGCCCGTACCCCCAAAGCTGAGTACCGCGACCCAACCCATGATTAAACACACTATCTACACAGTAACTCACTTTTAAGGGCTTTATTTTTGGCTAAAATGCACGCCATCAATAAATCTCTAGTATGTGCTGCTCAGTGACATCTTTAACCATATATAAACAGAGGTGAAGCTCACTTCAAAATAAAACAGACGGACTGTGGATCAACCACAGTGAAATTAGGTGATCATTATCATTAAATGCTCTGACAATTATTTTCATCCATGAATCTTTTTTTATTTTTTCACTTCCTTGCCCACTACCTGCCCACATTTCATTTAACCCTCCGGTATCCGGGTGCACCTTTTAGGCACACTTTGCACTTCGTTTTAAAAAACTCCATATTATTTTTCACAATTTAAATAAGGTTAGAATTCAAAAGTTGTTCATTTTTGCATGATCTTTAAAATTCTGGCCACCAACTAAAATTTGCACATTGTAAACAAAAGAAAATTACAAGACTAGCATCTGTCTCCCATGTGTGCCTAAGACACACTATTTCTTCCATTTGATATGTATGATTAGAGTTGAGCTTGATTTATAAAAATAAAATCAAATTAGAGCAGAAAAATAAATCAATAATATAATATGTAATAGTTTGATTTATAAGTATGCATTTTTTTCACACTTGGTGACAGATGCTAGTATTTTTGAACATTTGACCTAGCACCAAAAATAATCATACAAATTAACTAATGTTGGAGTTAATCATTGACATATGCCAGGCTGCAAAAATCAAATAATATGTGCTCCACTTTTTATGTAGTGTATTGGGAGGAAAAATAATTTTTTGTGTTTTTTGCATCAAAAAATGGTTTGTTTACATTACAAACACGGCATTTAAAGGGTTAAAAAATGTGACAATTATTGAGTATTTGGTATTTTTATTTACAGCTCAAGTTGATGAAATAGAAAAAAGTGTAAAAGAATTAAAAACAAACTGTATGAAATTTTTTTTGACATTATTCCACAAGTGTGCGAAAAAGGCACACTTGGTGTTTAGTAAGGGCCTTACTGGATGGGATACCGGAGGGTTAATTTTACCTGTGCCCGTAAAAATTCTTACATGATTATATGATTCTCTATATGATTTTGCCTGGTTAAATAAGTATTGTTTCATTCATGGCAGAAAATGCAGTTTAACTTTTTACTTTTGTACTTCTCTACAATTGAGAACTTGTACTTTTTTACTTTTACTTATGTAAAGAAGTTGAATCAGTGCTTCTACTTTTACAAGAGTATTTTTTCACCCAAGTAGCTGTACTTCTACTTAAGTACAGAATGTGAGTACTTCTGCCACCTCTGCCCATTGGATGAACATGTACAATGAGTTTTCAGAGCACAATGACAGAATTTTGCACATTTTTGCATGTGTTTATTGTTAGTCTTGATTCCACGTCAAATTTTTTCTACATTTATCGTGTGCCTTAAACTGTTAAATTACCAAAGATCATTATACGATCCCAGCTGGTGTCTTTGTCAGGAAACCAAAGTTCTAGAGTACATCTCAGGCTGTTTGTTTCTAGAGGTCGGATTTGGTACACTGTTACATTATAAGTGGCAGTTCCTCTTAGAAGCTGCTACACTATGCATTTTATGATGGAAGAGCTCGGAGTATATCCTATTGTACTGCTTTGTCTGTTCTTAATAGCGTTTTTCAAATGTTTTTAATTCGGCTTTTAAATCCACTCCAGATGCTTGAGATTGCGGAGTTTTATCTGTATAGAAAAAGCACACTATAAGCAGATGTGAGACTTAGACACACCAGGAATGTATGTAAAGTGTACAAAACTATGCAACTTTATTCTGTTCAGGTTGGTGTGTATGGTAAGGATGGGACTTTGGGGAAAACAGTTGAAGGATAGATGGAACTATGCAATAAAAAAACTATGCAAAGACATACGACCTGTGCACAGATTTTCAGCTGCTCTTAATGTTCCTCACTGGACACAACCCGCATGAAAAGTTAGAAGGGACTTTATTATTTTATTTTTCCAGTTATAGAATGACAGATGTGTGTGATTTTCCATTCCTTAAGTCTGGTGTTCGTCCACATCCTGAGGATAATTAGTCCTGTTGTTTTCCAGTAACTTCTTGAAGGTTTTCTCAAAAATGTAAATTCCTACTAACTGTAAAAAGGAGAATACAGCCAAAGATTGGAAGCTGTTCGTTTCTCAGTTTGGATTAAATAGCTTAAAAAATGAAAGAATATCTCCTTAAAAAGCCTGAATAAATTGATTCATGATTAACTTAATATTGGAAAGTGTTGTTCTACTTTATGTATTTTGTACAACTGTTGACCGTTTTTGTTCCATATTGTTGTCCTCATAGCATAATTGCCTAACTCATACACAAATTGACAAAAGTATTGGGACATGTTAAATTCAAGTGTTTCTATTTCTATCAGGGGTCTGGGCTATAAAGCAATAGTGACAAATATAGTTTTATATTGTGATAAATATATTGATTATTAATATTAATATATCTCAAATCAGCATGAACAGGACATCTTACAGCTGTATCCATGATGTGTCACAATATTTTTGTCCATATAGTTTATAAATGTCAATTTTTCCTTAAAGTTTAATGGAAGATTTTTCTTTCTAAGTGGGATGTGCAGAACGTACGTGGTTATTTGTGGTAGAAAAATATTTGGAGCACGAAAAATATTTTAGAACACTTAAAACCATTGTCATGGATAAAAAAAATCAATGTTGAGAGAAATTAAGTAGAACCATCTCTAAGGCATTTTGGAAGTAAAGATGACAAAACTTTAAACCAAACTAAACAATACAATGATATTTATCACAATATAAAACTATATTGTGACATTTGTCATTATTGTATAGTATCCCAGACCCCTGTTAGAAAAGAAACACCTGAATTTAACATGTCCCAATACTTTTGTCCATATAGTGCGGCCTTTTTTAACCTTGGGGTCAGGATCCCACATGGCGTCACCTGGAATTCAAATGGGGGCACCTGAAATTTCTAGTAATTGATCAAAATAAATAAAAAAAAACCCAAAAACTTACTAATAAAAAATATATGGTGAGTTGAGAGAGATAATCCCAATCCATAAAAGACATGACAGACTCTAAAGGTAATAGTACATGGTCAGAGCTTCTACAGCCCTGTACAGGGTTGGCCTGGCCCACATACCATCCTTATGTTAAGTTTCTTTGAAACTTTGGTTCTTTTTTTATTTTCGGGCACAGGAAGGGTTTAACCCAGTGTTTTTCAACCTTGGAGTCAGAACCCCATGTGGGGTCGCCTGAAATTTATAATAATTTATAAAAGTAAAAATAAAAAGAAATTACTGATAAAAAATATATGGTGAGTTCAGAGGGACAATCCCAATACATAAAAGACATGACAAACTGAAGCTGAAACTGAAGCACTGTGGTTCTGTTTATCTTTCAAATGTTCATTGTGGTCAGTTTCAGATGTTGCAGCTCTTTCATAATTCATAGTTTGAGTTCTTGTTTGTTCAGTATTAATCGTCAGCCTTGTAAATACAAACTGGACTGACTGTACATATCCACAATTCTCTCTTTGTGCAGTAATCTCAACTTGGTTTTTCTGCCTCCATCTATAATAATATATATTATATAGCCTAAATGTTGTTTAAAATTAACATTTATTTGCAACATAGTATAGCAAACAATTACATAATAAAAAACAAATTAATTTTAGCAAAAAAAGTCTCCATTTTATATGTCTGGGGTCGCCAGAAATTTGTGATGTTAAAATGGTAAAACACGAGCTACAAAAGGTTGGGAACCACTGCTATAGTGTGTGACTTGAGCCATTATGCTATGAGGATAACGACATATAACTTTAACAGTATTCAACAAATGTGTTAAAAACTGAAATAGTATGCATCTCCACACAACGTGAACCAAATGGCTCTAATCTGTTTGACGACCTGCCCAGCCTGTTGTGGTTATTTCTGTTGCCTGAAAAATGTCAGTGGGAAGTGAACCGTGTCACTGGAAGTACAAGTAATTCTGCAAATGTAGACAGTAGATGGTGTGGTTTTCAACCCCCATCACACCCACATGGGACACTTCTGAAAGCATGTTGCTGCAGGATGATGTGTGACATTTGTAAATCTACAACTTCCATCTCCTCCTACTACAGCCGTCATTTTATACGTTTATTACAGCAATGAGTAAATAAACCAGGGATGTCAAACATGCGGCCTGCAGGCCAAAACCGGCCCACCAAGGGGTCCGATCTGGTCCGTGGGAAGAATTAGTGACATGCAAAACTTAAACCGTCGGTAACAGTCTGGGGCAGGGGTGTCAAACTCATTTTATTTCAGGGGCCAGATTCAGCTAAATTTGATCTGAAGTGGGCCGAACCAGTGAAATAATAATATAATAATATATAAATAATGTCAACTCTAAACTTTTCTCTATGTTTTAAAGCGACAAAAGTAAATTTACATTATGAAGAAGTTTACATCTACAAACTATCCTTTCAAAAGATGTGAATAACATGAACAAACTGAAAAAATAAGTGTAATTTTAACAATATTGTACCTCAGTTTATCATTTCCACATGTACATTATAACTTACAGATCACAGTGGATCTACAAATACACAAAACATCTAGTCACAGGCAGAATATTGTTAAAATTGTACTTGCTTCTCTTAAGACATTTCAGGTTGTTCATGTTTGTTCAGGTTATTCACATTTTTTGCCAAATTATATTTTGTTTTAGTGTAAATACATGACAATATTAACATATAAAAAGAGACATATTTGAAGTTGTCATTATTTAAATGTTATTATGATAGTATTTTACTGGTCCTGCCCACATGAGATTGAGTTAGTCTGAATGTGCAACCTTAACTAAAAGGATTGCTAATATCTTAGTGTAATTTTTGCATTTCACAAATTCATCCCAAGGGCCAGACTGGACCCTTTGGGGGGCCGGATTTGGCCCCCAGGCCTCATGTTTGACACCTGTGGTCAAGGGTATCAAAACAACTTTACTTCAGGGTCCACATACAGACCAATTTAATTTCAAGTGGATCAGCAAGTAAAATAATATTACCTATAAATAATCACTTTTCCATTGACCCTCAAATTGCACAAATGTAACTTGCACATAAAAATTTACCTAATGGAAAAACGACAATTTCACCAACAGTCTCATTTTTCCATTAAAAGTTTTTGCGCTGGCAAGAGGTGGTTTTTCAGGCATAACGCAAATGGTATATCACGCAAAACTGCAATGGAAAGACCTTTTTTCGCAACTAGAGTCAGGTGAATAAAAAAAATTGGACCAATGGCCCTGTAGCTTACCGGCCAAATGAAAAGCTTTGGGAAATGTATCCAGATGTCATTTATTATCACCCAGTTCTGTGTATGTATTATATTACAGAAATAGCCCATGTTTTGGTCATATTCCAATCAGATCTGTAAAAAATTCTAATTCCAACTTGATATCATTGATACTGATTTATTGCATGGATCCACTTCCTATCTCTTATAATGGGAAAATTTTTCAAAGTGGCACCAAATCCAGAATGAGATCCGGATCGAAATAATTGCAATACCTTGTGCTGACATCATCATACAGAAGCTGTATACCAAGTTTGAAGTCAATCAGAACTGGAGTTTGGGAGAAAAAGAAAATTGAAATTTTTTCCCCATAAGAGCCTATGTGAAATTTTCCGTAAGTTCCCGGATCCAGAAGAAGATCCTGATCAGCATGAGGACATTATGTTTTGGTCATCTCCCCATCAGGGCTGGACTGGAGAAATTTACACTGGATATCATTTATATTTACTGAGTTATTGCATCGAACCACTTCCTATCTCTTATAATGAGGAAATGTTTCAAAGTCGCACCAAATCCAGAATCAGCACTGATCAGCCTTGGCGGAGGTCTGCGCTCTCCGAGTGCTTCTAGTTACAACTGGAACCAACAAGTCAGACAACTTCAGATGTAACTCCAATGACAGAGTGTAATATGGATGAACTATGCAACAAAAATGTCATCAAACTGCCTCAAAACCACAGCATTAGTCATTTATTAATTTTAATTAAATTTAATTAAAGGTCAGACTATAGAGCAAGTGCAATCATACAAATACCTTGGGATGATAATTGATGAAAAACTGAGTTTTAATGAAAACTGTAGATCTGTGTGTAAAAAGGGCCATCAGCGCCTCCACTGCCTTAGAAAACTGGCACACTTCCACATTGACCGAACCATTCTAACTTTATTTTATCGTTCCTTTATTGAGTCTGCTTTATCTTTTTGTCTGGTGGCGTGGTTCGGTCAGACCTCAGTTGCAGAGAGAAACTCACTAAATCAAATAGTGAGATGGTCCAGTCGCCTGATTGGTGAGTCTCAGTCTTGTCCCGCCTCCCTGTACACTAAACAGGTCCAGAGGATGGCTTCATCAGTTCTTAACAATGACTCCCATCCTTTACGAGGTGAATTTCAACTCCTTTCCTCTGGACGGAGGTTCTTAGTCCCAAGGTGCAGGACACAGCGTTATAAAAATAGCTTTGGTCCTGTCGCCGTCACTGAGCTCAATAAGAAATAGTGACATTGCACTTTACTAACTTATTTAGTTATTTATTCCATTTCTTTGCTCTATTTATTATTATTGTGACTTCAAATTTTTTAAATTTTTAAATTTTATGTTCTTATCCTGGTTTTTATCCCAGATTGTTTTTATATTTATCTTCTCTGGTTTTTATTGTGTTTTTATTGCATCTTGTTTTTATTTATTTGATCTTATTTATTTTATTCTTTTACTTATCCATGCTGCTATACAGATGAATGGTGGAACACTGAGCACTTTTTGCCCTGTCTTTTTGTCCTGTCTGTCAGCGTGATCAAGTGCCTGTCTTGCATGTTCAATGTATGTGTTGTTGTAATGCCAAGGCAATCATCTAGACTGCAAAACAAATCTACCTACGGGTATAAATACAGTAACCTTGACCTTATTTACCAGTGTGATCTGGATCCATAAGTCTCAGCCACAGTTAACCTCACATAGATGTTATAAATATGTTGGCAGTGAAGCACCTCCACTGTGAGCTGTATTCTGGATGTATGTTTACATTCATGTAAAAACCACTGTGTCCTGAAAAGACGTCTTTCCTTTTCTTGGACTAATACCTGCTTTCAAACAGATATTTATTCGCAGCCTTTGTTGAAGTGTAGCGTATACTGTGAGTTTACTAGACAAGGTTGTAGTGCATGCAGTGTCCTCATATTTCAGACTATTTTTATGGGTAAAGCCATCATCGTTTTACAGGCTCTGAAAGTGAAAACCTGGCTTGACATTTATAACTTCTGCATTTGTTAATTTTACCTCTAAAAATTAGATAAAGCCATTTCATCATTAGTGATTAGATATTATTTTCTGCTTTAACCCATAAAGACTCAGTGCTTTTTTTGTGGCAGTTCCCAAATGAAGTATTTACAGTATGTGGTCAGCTTCTACGGCCTTGTACAGGGTTGGCCTGGCCCACATACCGTCCTTATTTAACACCTGCTCATGTTGGTCCTTTTCTTTGAAATGTTGGTTTTTGTTTTGTTTTTGGGCACAGGATGGATTTAACCCATGAAAACCCAAGCATCAATCATTGACCAAAACCACCTGCTGATCTACAATGTTTAATACCTGCTGATCCATTAATCCTATTAATACATGTAAATAATTGGTGTAAAATACAGTTTGTCATCTTTTCATGGTCATCAGAAATGACCCATTTGGACGTTCAGAGTCTCCATAGTGAACATGGAAACACCATCATCTTCTACAACAGGGGTCTCAAACACTTTCTTGCAGGGGCCACATTCAGCCCGATTTGATCTCCAGTGAGCCGGACTAGTAAAATAATAACATAATGACTTATAAATAGTCACAACTCCAAATTTTTGTCTTTGTTTTAGTGCAAAAAACCCCCCCATTAAATTATGAAAGTACTTTTATAAACTATCCAAACCAAAAAAAATGTAAATAACCAGAACAAAAATGAAATTTCTCAAGAAAAATAAGTGCAATTTTAACAATATTCTACCTCAACTTATCATTTCTACATGTGCATTATGGATCGGATCTACAAAGACACTGAACACTTAGTAACAGGCAGAAAATGGTTAAAATTGTGCTTAATTTTCTTTAGACATTTCAGGTTGTTCATATTTGTGCTGGTTATTCACATTTTATTGTTATAGGATAGTTTGTGAATGTAAATATTTTCATAATTTAATGTTATTTTTTGCACTAAAACAAAGACAAAAATTTGAGGTTGTCATTATTTATAGGCATAGTGTAATATCATTTTTTTCACATCAAAAAGAGAAAAAAGTATAGTCATTATTTTTTGTAGGTTATTCTGCTGTTATTATTTGACTGTAGATCATATCGGTCTGTATGTGGAACCTGAACCAAAATGAGTTTGACAGCCTTGACTGTGGAATTTTTGTGCTTTGCAAATTCATCCCACGGGCCGCATTGGAACCTTTGGCATTTGGCCCCCAGGCCGCATGTTTGAGACCCCTGTTCTACAACATTGATTCACCAGTAAAACTCATGGAGTTGGATCAATGACAGTGGATGAAGACACTTGGTTTATGTTCAGCTCATGATATATTTGACTGAAAAGTCACTTTTTCGGCAGTTTTCTCTGTTTCTGATATAATAACCCTCAACATTAATCAGAGCTTTTATGGACATCTTCATGATCAGTGAATTAAATATTGGAAAATACCTGATTTATACTGATAAAATCCAAAATAAAGAGGATAATATTATAAAAAAAATGGTGATATTCACTTAAAGGTTAGTAAGGCGTTTGGGTCTTTATGGGTTAATACAAGTAAAACCATCCACTAAAAGTAACAACTAAAAATAAGGAACTTTAAATTTAAACCCTTTTGTCTCCTGTGTCCTCTGTCAAATATGTCAGAGCCTTCGGGCTATAACAGTTGTACAGATGTGTCTCTTAGCCAGGTCTCTCTTCAAAAAGAGATTTTTTTATCTCAAGGGACTTCCTGATTAAACAAAGGTTAAAGTAAAGAAAGAAAAGAATCAGGTGGCAAACATTGCAGTACAGTACCTCAATTTCATCCAGTTAGTCACAATCTTCCTGACTAATAAAAACAACACTTAAACTTCATCCCGCTCCTTTTCAAATGTTTTCCTTTCTTTTTGTAGTTTGGTTTTATGTTATATTCGAAATAAACAAACAAACAAACAAACAAACAATGAATATACATTTTACTCTTGTAGATCTTTTTATTAAAACAAACACTGACTACCAAATTCAGGTTTTCATTTTATTTTATTGAAAACATTATAAAATTATGTGTTGCAGCAGCATATTTCAGTTTATGATCTATAACATGTTCACATTTTACACAAACCGAGTCAAAAATGGCTTTTACAGCAAGTTTCCAATGATCATAGTCAAAGAGACTAGAATGCACAGGGCAGATACAGTAACAGGTCCTTTACTGCCCCCGTGTGGCTGCAAGTCAAAATACAATAACCCTCTCAACACACTTAAGGAAAAGCATGACCTGGAATGGCTGGACTTCGATGATGCCAAACAAAAGTGCTTCAGCCTATTCAAGCTGCGAACATGAACGTCACACAGTGTATCCCCAGAATCAAAGAAAAGAGGAAACTTTCTGAACTTCTGCCCAGTTGCGAAGTGACTGAATCATCACAGAATGAAGAGTAAAACCATGACATAACAGCTAAAGAGAATTTTTAAGGTTTGCACAGCAATCTCTGAAAACAAAAGAAGGTAAGTATGCGAGCACTAACTAAGAAAAAGCATGTGCATGTGGCCAAAGAGGGAGAAATGATAAATATTAAGCAGACCCTCCAATTTGAACAGCAGATTTTGCTTTTACATTCACAAGAAAGTTACTATAGCGTTAACATTAGCCTAGTTTACAACAGCACATCTGAACTAGATTCAGATTCATCTACTTTTTCATCAGTTCTGTGGCAGGTAACCACACAAGAAGAAACACACGTTTTACGACAGATAATAACGACTACGAGATCTAAATCAGGCGTATTTCTGGGAACATCTGGATTATATAAAAAGAAAAAAAAATGTTGACATCAACCTTAAATTTGACCATGACTTTTTTATGTAAAGCTATCGATTTGTATAAATTCACAACATTTAACAACTTCATGATTGCAAATAAAATCAGCTTTTACATACCTGGTGTTCATTATTTTAGGTTAAATATTGGTGATTACATTTCCATATTTTATTTATTTTTATATCTCCACAAACTAACTTTGGTTTCAGTATTCTGACCTCCTGATCTTGTTACAATACGCTGACGTCACTGAACCTGATTCCTTTGGAAGTCTGCTTTAGTTGAAATGAGATGAGTCTAAATAAGGGTTTATAGCTGCGTAAGCGGCTCGAGTGGGTCTGGGTGGCATTTATGGCTTAAGCGAGAATGAGATCTAAGCTTTGGCTGATTGCATGTGCAATATGTCAACTCCCACAGAGCTGGAAAGGTTAACCCTTTCCCAAACCGGCACACAGCGAAACCTAAACTATCATTTGTTTCTCCGGGTTGAGACTGGCGCTTGTTTTGCTTCAGCTCATTCAGCAAACACCGAGTGTGAGGTTTGAATAAAATTCATGAGTTTAAAAAAAAAAAAACAACAAAAAAACTTTTGGCTTAAAAGGAATCTGATATTAAATCACATTCTGGTGTGACTGAATGTGGCGTCAGCTGAGCTCCGCCTTAATTACAGCCCTGTTAGAGGAACATCCAGAACTCTGTCCATAGTTAATGTGCTGTGTATGAGCCAACACGCCTCCAAACTGAGCACAGCTTTGTTTTAGTGTGATTGTCGTGGATGTGTTCATTTGAGCGCTGCAGATTTCTCTGTACCTCATTTAACAAATTAAGTACAATCTAGTGTTCAGAACTAATATATCCTAAAGAAATAACAATAATAACAAAACATCTACAAAAGACACCCAAACTATATCCCATATATTCTATATATATCTCTATATCACCAGATAAATACCTAGAATATGGTACATTTTCATTTTTCTTTTTTTATTTTAATAAACTTGTTCTTTTTGAGAACAAAGCCTGAGAGGAGTGAAGGGCTTTGGCCAGTTTTCCTCTCTATTGGACCGAGGGAGCATCCCCAGTAGTTCCATTAAGGACCTCAAGGCTCAGTATTTCTAGGAATGACAAACTTCTATAAGTAAATAAAGAGCTGGTTTCGTCTCCAACGTGTAAACAATGTATCATGATTCTAGAAGAAAATCTAGAGCATTCTAAACCTTAAAAAAAGAAGAAAAAAAAAAAAAAAGGAATCGACAACCATTTTAATCCGACTTCACCTGAAGAAGTCGACAGTTTAAGCTGAGAGAAATGTACTGTTATTACTGCTGCTTGACAATGTTGTGCCCAAATGCTAGGTTGATACTTAAGATTGCATAGCAGTGGACTAAAACAAAAAACAAATCCAGATCAGTCATTACACTTACATATACTCCTACCGCTGCTCTAACTGCTCTCCCTTTTCTCACCTGCACTCGTGACACCACAACACACAACAAAGCATATTTACATTAGCACATTGGCGGACATATTCCTGACACTCCTCGTGTTTTCTACAACAAAGTGCAGCTGAGAAAATGAAAACTTGGTCTATCTATCCAGCTTTTTCTTTTCTTCCTCATCATCACCCCACATCCAAACTCGCGTATAAATAACACAAAATGTATCTCCTGTGTATAGCTCCCCAAATATTTAAAAATAGAATGAGGTAAATCGCTGTAGCATGACATTAACTAGACAGTATCACCTACTAAAGACCGCCCCTTTCACCTGTTGAATATCTACTTGATTCATGTAGGCACAAGAACAGTCTACGCTGCACATACAGCCGACGTGTCCATCTGTTTGCCTTACGTGTGTTGTTTTGTCATGACTTTTCTTCATTATTTTTTCTCCTTTTTTCGTTCATCGCCCCCCCCTCTGCCTTACTAAACCTCGTCGTTCCCCAGCTCCACCCTTCGTTCCCCCTCAGGACTTCCTCTGCCGCAGCGTCTCCGAGCTGCCGTTGAGTTTGCTCCGCCCAGAGGGAGTAGACGGGCTGCCGTTTCCCAGAGGGCCTTCCTGTTTGCGCCGACGGGTTTCTTTGTAGCGGAGTGTGATGTCACTGAAATGAGAATGTTAGGAGCAGCAAATTAGGATTCAGGGATGTTTTTTTTTCTCAGCTTTTGATGCTTAATGTGTTTCTAAAACACTGTTCTTCTAACTCAAGTTTTGTCTCCCTTACCAAAATAAAATATATCAATATAAATACAGTGCCACTCATCATTTACTATCCATTCATCAAAATGCAAAGAGAAAACTCCAGTATACCAGGGTGTTTTTTTTTTAAAGATAAAATTAAGAACTAGAAACACTCAGAGAGCGCAGACCTCTGCCATGGCAGATCAGTGCCCCCCCCCCAATGTTTGTCTGTCTGTGTGTAAGATAACTCAAAAAGTTATGGATGGATTTGGATGAAAATTTCAGGAAATGTTGATACTGGCACAAGGAACAAATGATTAAATTTTGGTGGTGATCAGGGGTGGGGGGCCCACTGATCTGCCTTGGTGGAGGTTTGTGCTCTCTCTTCTAGAAAAGCACTTGTAGAGCACAGACCTCTGCCAAGGCAGATCAGTGGCCCCCCCACCCCTGATCACCACCAAAATTTAATCATTTGTTCCTTGTGCCAGTACCAACATTTCCTGAAATTTTCATCCAAATCCGTCCATAACTTTTTGAGTTATCTTGCACACGGACAGACAAACAGACAGACAGACAAAGAAACCAACGCCGGCAAAAACATAACCTCCTTGGCGGAGGTAACAAACGTCTTCATGAGAAAAAAAACAATGTCCTTGTATCTAACTGATATGTTCTAACAAGAATCAATAAGAACCTGAATTTTCGAGTTTATAAGGTTCTGCCGCTATGTTAGAATCCTGTGGTCTTGATACAGAAGATCAATCTCCCAATAGAAATGGGTGGTACTTTCACTGGACGAGAACTCAACTAATTAAATGACATTCCATGTATGACTTCCTATCAGTGATCAATAGTAGCTATATTGATCTTATCTGTAACCATTTACATGTTATAAGCCATCAAATATGGACCATTATAAGTAAAGGCAAATTTTGAATATTTCAAAAATTCATCCAAAATTAAAACATCAAAGAATCTCAAAGCTGTGAACAGACTTTAGAGACATTGTCCTAAGGAAGCTACATATAAAATTTGAAATGAATCCGACCAATAGTTTCATCAGAGAAGACGTCTGAAGAAATTGCTAACGAAGACAACAGACAAAGGCCTATTGGCTGGTGATCTAAACTGTTGTGTTACAGAAGCTACAGTTTTGATTTAATCACTATTATACAACACAGACTCTAGACAAAGACACTGTTGTTATGTTGTTTTTTGGAGGAACCCATGAGCCAGAGTTTAAGGCCAGTACTATTCCCTTTGTTGCCATCAGCGTGCCTCTTGCAGTCATGAGATATTAAATAACGACAAAACTTCATAAACACTAAAATTGACTATAAAATTACAGATTTTATGCCATTTATGTGTCCCAGGTCAAAATAAAGTACCGAGACAATGTGGTGTGTCATGAATTTAGCAAATGAATAAAACTGCAACAGCAAACCTGGAACATTGACATGATCAAGTTAAACATTGCCTTAATATTTACCTTGGTCGGCTGAAAATGAGTTGTGTTGGTTAGGACAGAGTGACATGTCACACTTGTGTAACTGGGCAAAGCTGTATTTGCAGATACCTTTTTCCCCACACCTATTTGTGTGTCTTTGTTTTATTTTGAGAAAGTGCACGAGTTGTGTTAGAAAGACATGGCATAAAAAATTATTACTATTTGATTCTACATCATATTGCAATATCATGTTCATACTGTATCATTCTATTTACATCATTCTATTTTCCTTGGAGAACAGTGGCTTTGATTAGCATGATATATTGTTAGATTTCAATATTTATTGTAACTTCTATCCTCAGGGATGGTTTACATTGCTTTATATGATAAAATATCAGTATTTTGTCATTCTAATTACTTTGACCTTAAAGGGGCTCTATATAGTATTTCTAATCAAAAATATGACAATATAAGTTAGAATGATCATAATAGTGTTTAGAATAAAAAGCTCTGAAGTTCTGCCAAAGATGCCAATGTATTGGATCATAGAGATATGAACTGATTATGCAGTATTTATACTAACGGTGCATTAGATATTTGTTTCCACTAGAGGGAGTATTGAGTCACTCTGTTGGTCTCCCATCATGAGGAAAACTAACACCATGGGACCTTTGACCAAAGTATCAGAAAGTGACCAGATGGGGTGAGAACCACTAGGAAACAAGTTTTACAGTCAAATAAAGTGACAAAGTGATAAAAGCTATAAACACTGTTGTTTTCTCCACCGAATACAGATATAAATGAAAAGAATGGAGTTTGATGTTGCAATAGCAGTGCTTCTTCTACATGGGTGAGTCTGATTACAAGGCTTATAAAGGTATAAAGTTACTATGGGATGTTGTCTTTGCAAAGCTGGCCGGTTCAGACTAATCTGTGACAGTTCTGACCTTGTTTGGATGATTCCAAACAGATCGTTAGTGAAGCTACTGACAACACAAACAGAAAACAGAGATAATTTGTGGTTTTACTGTGGTTGTTTTCTGTCTAAAAACAAAGCTAAGCTAACAGAACTATAATCTTAGATATCCAACTACCCAGTACAACCTTAGGGGGGCCTGTATGTTCAAGAAATCAAAGGCAAAGACCAACACAAAAGGCAAATGCATATCTGTAATTGGAGTACAATTATGGAACAACCTTGATAAAGAATTAAAAACATGCACATCAGTCACTACATTTAAAGGATGTTTAAAACTAAGGTATTTAATAAATATAAAATATTAGGATAAAGTAAGCAAATTATCAGTATGAATCTAACATTTTGCTTAGATTATATTATTTGTTTTATTATACTATTATTTAAAACTGTGCCATCTTGTTATGTTGTTTTGTTTCTGCCACTTTTGTTCTTGTAAATAGGGTAGGCAGAAATAAGCTGTTACTTCAGCCTACGCCTTTTCACCCATGTTTAATATAGAAATCCAAACTGTATGTATGTATATATTGTTCAGTTAAATGGACAAATAAATTACTACTACTATCAGATGATGCAAAATGTGAAGATTATAAAACACTGTGAAAATAAGTGGCTATGAGTTTTAGTTTGAAGAAGAAAACTTGATGATACCATAATACAGATGTGTGTAAACACTGAGCTTTATACATAATTCAGTGAGTCATACAGTCTGGGGATATATAGTATTGATTCGTTGGTGGTGCATTCTAGTACCAGACTTTCCCCTGCTGTAGTGAGTTTGGAATATCAGTACTACATACAGCACTTTTAAACAAACATATTATCATATGAATTGTTTTGAATGCTTGTGAAGGCAAAAGGTTTGAACCATAAAAAACAACTTTCACTCACAATCAGACAATTAAGGGGAAGTGTTCTGAACCAATCACACACTGTGTAACCAAATCATGTTAAAAACCCACAGTGAAGGTATCTGTTAGTACAATTTCACCCAGGTTTTAGTAACTACACAGTGGCATGCTTCAGTGTTGGGTATGTGTGATGGCCTCAGCTGTGTGACTGGAGGGAGGTGCACTATGACACACACACTCATCACATGAGGCAGTTTAGTTGGAGAAGCCAGCATGCTGACTTACAAAGTGTACAAACAGTTCCTCTACTTTTCATTTAGTGGGCTGTCCCTTCTACTGTGCGAGTGCTTTCTAGCGGCCCGTTCATCTCTACACGGACTGGATCGGACAAACAAAAATAAAACACTGCTACGGAGAAAAAAAAATGTAGGAAATGAAAATGAGAAAAGTAAAACAGCTAAAAACTCCCAGTGCCCAGTGCCATGCGGGGTATGAACCCATGTGAAGCAGTATTTGAGATGTGTCAAGGAGCTGGAAATTCCTCAGAAAATTAATATGAGTCCAATTCATACAAACAGTGACATATTAGAGTGGACATGAAAGACAATTACACCTATAGAAGGGAATGAACTGGGTAAAGCAGCTCTTTCTTATACCTACCTCCCTCGACATGGACATTACTGCATTACTGCTGAGCATGGAGAGGATGTTTAGGGAAGGAGAACAGGAGGAGGAGGCAGGAAGGGGGGAGAAAACAGACGAGAAGCTTAACATGCTGAGGCAGGGCTACCTGACGCAATGGAAAGTGAAGTAGTAGTAGTCAGCTAAGGTTATGAAGGGGAAAAAAATAAAATCATATACTGATACGCTTCCTAAAAAGTCCAGTATATGAGTATTGTCTTTCTGTGTAAAAGTAACTTTAATGAAACAACTACGACTGAAATGAGTGTTGTTTTTGCAGTGTAAAATGATTGACAGCTACAGCAAGTTGTGTGGTTTGTTTTGTCATCCTTTCAGAAACCACAAATATCTTGCACAATCTCCTTTTCCCTCCTTTCGTAAGAGCTATTCTTTGTTGTCACAATAAAGTTGTGCTTTACACTAACACAGCTGAAAACAGATAGCTGAAAAAGAAAATCATGTTTATTCCCATATTTGTAATTTGCCTGCAAAATCTTAACTAATAGTACAGTATTATTTGTTTTCCTGGGTGCCACAGAATTGGTTGCATCTTTCAGCATTTGATCCTTTCACCTTTAAAACAGTGTTTCAAAGTGCATTTCACCTTCTCCACTTCTTACCGAATGAAGAACCGCCACAGGGTCCATGTAAATATGAGAATGATGCCTAAGATCCAGCACTGGATGATGAAGAAGGGGATGGGGAGCATGATGGTGTTGGGGTCATACTTGACGACTATGAGAAACTCAGTCACTGTGATTGCAGCTACGAGCCACGCCTGCTGGCCAAGCTTCTTGTGGAATTTCCTAGAGGGAAAATGAAAAAGAGGCAGAGGATGTTTTGACAGCTTATACATATGCTTTTGATTTATAATAAAATAAAAACAGAAACACTCTAGGGTTACTGCAGCTCTGACAACCATCTATATTATAAAAGCCAAGTGGGCTCTGTGTGCGTGCATGTATGTCTGTCTGGGGATTCACACAAAAAAGGAAAGAGCTGACTGCTGCAGTTTGGCATTCTTATGTATTTTTGTTCAAGAAACAGACTAGCAAAATGGCAAGTTGATAGGACCAATATTTTGGGAGATATTAGTAATTTTGGAACACAATAGCATTACAATCACGTTGCTATATCCAGAACACTTTGGCAGTGACTGCCGAACAAATGTGGTACAGCATAAAAATGACCACATCTAGAACCTGTGGATCCCCATGGGTCAACGCACTAGAGCAGTGGTTCTCAATCTTTTTCCCCCCTTTGGAGCATGAAAAATCTCCAAGCCCCCCTCAACCCCAACAACACTGTACCTGTCGTGCAATTATTACTTTTACTGAAAGAAACATCAATATCGTAAGAATACTTTTTGTTTTTCCTTGAGTAATTTGTTGTGCAAATTAAAAATAACTTAGATTTTTGATTGAACAATACAAATGAACTCAACAAGAATGCTCCCTCAGACATTATTTTTCCAAATAAAAATAGGAAGTGAGTAATTATCTTACAACTATGATAATAAGGTAAATTTTTTAAAATTGAACAACAAACAAATTTGGGTAACAAAGATCAACATTCTAACAATATCAGTGGCTGTAATGAGCTCGTTTACATTGCACATCTCAGAACATCAAAGTGCAAACTGTACAAACTGTGCAAAAACAGAAACATTGCACATTTTTTTCCCAGTCCAATCCTTGTCCATTCTCCAAACCTAAACTCTTTGTCTAGTTCAGTGACAAATCACTATGGCAGTAGATTTGTTTGTTGTACGTCCCTAAAATGAGTCCAGGGTGCTCCAACGCTAAAACATTAGTTCCACCTGCTACATGTTCTAACCTGAAGAAAAAATAAACACCTAGGAATGATCCCATGGCCCCCCTGGCAAGCCTTTGCGCCCCCCTGGGAGGGCCCGCCCCACATTTTGAGAAACACTGCACTAGTGTAAGTATGTTGTTACAAATGACTTTTCCTATAAAACAGTCACAAGGTTGCTGATGGTCCTGAAAGCAGCAGCACTTTGTACATGAACCTGTCCGGAGCCACCAGGTAGACAGGTAAGACCTGAGCCTTAGGGTCACAGTGTCATGTGATCAGTCCTTAATTACAACTCACTACTGATGTCTTTGTTTGTCTGTTCACACTGTTTTTTTTTTTTTTAATGAATCCAATATCAATTTCCACTTTAAGGGTAACATTCCTGAACAGTGCTACATGCACAAAGGCAGTTACAAACATTCACATAATCTCCTTCAGTAAAAATAGCAATACATACAGTAAAAATACTTTAATGTAAAGACAAAGTAAGTATTATCAGCCTTCATTATGCAGTAAAAATGTCCCTGTCATTATTTTACCATTATTGATTATTTGGATTCATTTTACTGATGCACTCATGTATATGTAGCATTTGAACACCTTTAGAATGTGAGTGACTCCCTCCAGCACAGAGTTGTGATGAATCACTGTTACAAATGATGTTAAAGTTGCATGAATTCAAATGTGACTGTTGATACTAAGAAATTAGATCCATCTCTGGACCAGATGTGGAAGTGGCCTGAATAGATTTGTGGTATTCACACTGTCACACAATCAACAAAGCAGATCCATGTCACATATGAGTGATAAGATCAGATTTTGGGCTACTTTTGCCTGCAGAGTGAACAAGCCTTTCATTCTAACCAAATGAACATCACTGTGCTGCAGTCAGGTGCATTAGAGTGTAATTACAGATAAATGACAAAACATAAAAGCCAAAATACACACAAAACACATCACTTCCTCAAATAAATCTTGTAGTTGATCACTGATCAGAGCAAAAACAGGGTTCGTAAACTCCTGGTTCATGTCATACATTGTACATCCTGATTAACAACATTATAATCAGGCTTTTTTCAATACTTGGATGTTATGGACTCATTTGAACTTAATGTGTGTTCATAGCTCTTTTCTTTTTGTTTAGATTAGACAGACTTAATGCTACTCTAACACTGTTTTATGTTATGGTGTTAAAGTTGTCGTTGGCCTTGTTGGTCATGATCGTCCCGCCTCCAATCAGTCCTTAATTATAGCCCAGCTAAGGCCTGGGGCTGCTCTAGAACCAGTTTTCCTGGCCCTGTGCCAACTCTTTTACGATTAAAACAGAAAAAAAATGATCTGAGAGTAAACACTGGCTCTGAAACAGTCCTAGATCTGACTCAGTGGGAGAGGTGTCAAAGTACATTTGATAGCAAAGTAAAAATGTACAATTTCAAGAAGCTACATTTGAGTTGATGAGTTGTCTTCAGCATGTTCCTCTGGACATGAACTTATACAATGAGTTTATTCTGTTCTAGTCAATGTTTGACAATAAAAGCCTTGTTAGAAAATAATTAATATTCTTCACCAGGGCTGGGCGATAAAAAGATAACGATATATATCGCAATATAGCTTTTCCTTGATAGAAATATGAGACATGCTCAACACAATTTTGATAGAATTTATTCATCCATGTTTTGACAGACATAAGAACAGCCAATCATAATTAAGCAGTGTCGCACTGAACCAATCATGCTAGACCCACGTCAAGTTAGGTTGATAAACACAGCACAGGCATAAGAGCAGCCACAGCAACACACGCTAATATTTGGCTGCAGCAGGAGGTAATGAGTATTCATTCGGGAGAAAATTTGACCGAGAACTCCGGCGACCGGGTTACTGAAAAGTAGGGTGTGGCATAGAAGCCAGGAGTCGGACGTTCAAAGCATGTTAAGTTTCATTTTCAGTTTACACCAGTTATGGCAGTTACGGAGCGCACCCCCATGTATATACCCTGGTATTGTTTGGTGAAGATGGTCTGTTTTGTTTGTGTTCTCTTTTAAAACTTGAAAGCTTTTGCCTGCTGGTCAGACTTTTAGTTTAGTTTTAAACATATGGACCTGTTTTATTTATCTGAAACAGTTGTATCGTGTTCTTCTGCATATCTGTCATGTTTAACCTCTGACAAAAAATAAATCATATTTAAATCAAAAATAACCTTCGGATGTCTCCACAACTAACTTCTGAGTGATGGAAAATTTACATTTACAAAATCTGACAAAACTAGTGATTTGACTTATATCGTGATGCCTATCGATATCATCTGATTTGAAAAAAAATTATCATATGATTTTTTTCCACATCAACCAGCCCTACTCTTCATTATTGGATATAGATGTATGAACACCTTAGTTTTCTATTAACAGTGTAATGACACTTTAACAGGTACATCAAAATTAAGTTTTATAATAAAATAAGACCAGTTATAATCAAACAGAGGGAATTAGAAATACAGGTCCACCTCTAATATAAGCCTGCTTTGGAAAAGGCTTGTTACCGTCTGCGGTTCAGATTAACAGAGGCCCCCATGTCACTGTTTGAGAAAATACAGTCTGCCATGGATCACTGCTCCAGATACTGCAGGGTCTGAGTAATTCTAATGATGCAAGCACAACTGAATAGCTCAGACTCGCTCCTATTTGCTGCTACTCACGGGTCATCCATAAAGTCGTAGATCTCTCTCATTGCTACTCCTCCTACGTTAACAAAAAAGACCAGGCGGAGAAGCACGAGGTAGTGTTCTGGAGGCATCCACAACACAAACTTCAGGTAGAAAGTGTTCAACTCTGCTAGGAGGAACTAAAAATGAAGGAAAGAAAAAGAAGTAATGCAGACATAATCGATAACAATGATAATATATATACACACTCACAGAAGAACCAAAGCATAGCAGAGCATGTATACTATATCCTTCATGTCATTTCATTAATTAAATGGATGACAGTTTGTAGAGTCTCAGTAATTCCATTATTGAATTATGAGTTGATTGCTTCATCATTTTAACTCCTTGTGAGCAGGCTCGATGGTAAAATGTATTTAGAAGAGGAAGTTAAGAGGATTATACAATTAAAGACTCAATCCTGATGAAAGAACATATGCAGCCATGTAGCCAGAAAATAAACCACTGCTTAGTGTGGATATGCAACTGCTTGTATGCTGTCTCTGTGGTCACCATAATAAAAATTCACCTAGAAAATAAACACTGTTCTTACCATGAAGATGATGCCTAACACAGCAAGCCAGCGACGAAGATTAGACGCAGGCTTCCACTCAAACTTCACCCAGCTGTATGGGGTGAACTGGAAGGCGATGCGCTTTATTTTACCTCTGAAAGAAGAGGAGTCAGAATTACTTATGACATATAACAACAGTCATAGTTTTTCTGTAAAATTTCGGTAAATAATAATAATCCTATTTGCTTATTTCACTACAGAAAATCTATAAACTGTTAAGGTTACAGACTTATTACTTCACACTTCCTTTAATTTGAGAAAAACTATATTACTAAACTCATTCAAAGGCCTTTAAACAAAATACGCTACATCATTCTTCGTGCAATATGTGTTTCATCATATTTGTGAAGGAATCGCACAAGATATGGAAATTATTTACTGAGGTCCTGTCCTCACTTACACGTTTTTGTTTTATAAATTCATAACCTTTGCTGCATTTCCACCTTGTGTCCACAATACTCTGAAAATAGAGGATTTTGCAAACAGTGCTGGCCCTGTTTACTTTAAAAACTCTCAGGCTGTGTTGAAATGTAGACAGAAAAATACACTGAACTTCAGAAACACAGACGTAGACACCTGCATTCATTACTGATAAACAATCCTTCCCTGATGTGTTGAACCCCTTTTAAAAGAAGTAAACAAGATGTTGCCCTTGACATTCAGCCATGGACGTATTATGATATCAGCTGTTAATTCAACACTGATATTGAATTGCAGTGTTTCTGTCCTTGTCACTGTTCAACAATTGAATTGACTCTTAAATTCTGCATTTTACCACGATATTACTGACTACATTCACTCCAGACAATCTGTTCTTCATGTAATGTGGGACAGTGTTAGCAGTTACCCTCATCGTATGAAAAGTGTTTCATACTTGTTAGTGTGTTTACAGATTTCTGAATCTTTGCCAAAACACTAGAGAGAACAGACAAGGAAATGTTTTACAGCTAAAATACATCAGTGTGGATGAGGCTGAAGTGTAAAGTCATACTTGTAAGTGGGAATGTTCCACAGGCCCTGCCACTGGTAGGGCTTCATCGACAACCAGGCCAGTGTCTTCATACCACAGTAGATCCCCAGACCATTACACACCAATACATCCATGATCCACTGGAAAGACAAAGATGACATCCTTCATTACTGCCAATATTATTGGTATGAATATTTCTAAACCTCTTTTTTATATAGTATAAATACTTCAGATACTTCAGTTCTTTAAATTGGACACTTAGATGTTCTACCTGTTGATTGTGAACTATAACAGCATAAAAATACTATTACTACGAATGCACATGAATGTTTAGAGGTGGTGGGAGGGGCTTCCGTCAGCCTGCCCCAGGGCAGCTGTGGCTACACATGTAGTTTACCACCACCAGTGTGTGAATGTGAAAATGAATGAATAATTGATCCAATGTACATGCTTTGAGTATGTGTAAATACAAAAGTGCTATATAAATCTAATCCATTATTATTATTATCATTATTATTATTATTATTAGTGTACATGTTAAGCACTATGGCAGGTCAGCAAAGGTCGTAATGTTTGTACATACATGGTCCCACCAGCACTCTGAGAAGTTAGGTAACTGGTGTTCCAGGCTGTATTCCAGAAACTCAAACATAACACTGATGATCATACACATCCACCAGTCCCGAATCATCAAGGTCTGAGGAGGAAAATAGGGCACAGTAGGTCTATGAGTGGGAGGAAGTCAGCAGACATTGCAGAAGGAAATGTGGCATTGTTCTTTATTGCAAATGCAAGAATGCAGACTGATCTATTTCACAGGTGAGTGATAAAGTTTTCTTAACACATCCATCTGCCAAGTATTTGTTTAATGGTCATTTCACATTCTACATGAAAGCACTACTTAGCTTAGGTGCTAAGAATGCATCAATTCTTGGTAGATTTTTTTTTTCTTTCAATGCAAACTGAAATTAATTTAACAGTTTCTGTACAAGTGAGGCCAAAAATGTGTACAACCCATTGATTTATGTACGTTCAGTGTGATAGCTACCTTGATGTACCATCCTAAGAAGTGAGCAGGGACAAATCCGTCCATCTTGTCCTGCAGAAACAAATGAACATGACATTCAACCCCAGGTCATTGTGCCAATTTCAGTCTGGAAACACAATCATCTCAATCTATAATTTATAAACTGCACCATCATGAAATTAACATTTAACAGTTTGTCTCTTAACAGCTTTATATTCCATTGACAATTATCACATTGTCTGAATTGTTTCAGATGGCAACGGACCTTTGGAAAACCAAAACATATCTGTGATAAATCATTAA
The DNA here is from genome assembly GCF_902148855.1 of Sphaeramia orbicularis. Lineage (NCBI taxonomy): Eukaryota > Metazoa > Chordata > Actinopteri > Kurtiformes > Apogonidae > Sphaeramia > Sphaeramia orbicularis. The sequence continues at coordinate 44,766,357 of NC_043962.1, read as the reverse complement.
ACACCATCTTTTATGTTCTAAAGAAAGAATGGCACCATATTTAGTTCACATTGGCACTAACCAGAAACGAGTACAGTGTGTACTAGGTCATGGGAAAGGACAAAACTCGGCTCCACATCATACAGCCCAAAAAATAAAACAACATATTTTGTAGTTTTACCACTATCTGGTCATCCACACAGTATTTGTCTTTGGTGCATTTTGCTTAGTAACAATTTAGTTTTTTCATATTAATTTTTACTGTAATGAAAAACTATTTTATTTGGATGACAAAGATTCCTAACATACTCATGATCCGAAAAACCTTTGCTCTATTTTGGAGAAGGACTGGGTGGTGGTGTGACCCACTCAGAGGATGAAAGCAGGCCAGCTGTAGAGATGGATAGATAGTGGACACAGCAGCAACAGCAGGCTGCCTCCCCAGGGGGGAAGGCCTGTTCCTACTGACGAGCTATAATCTGCACCAGACACAAGCCTCTGGAGTCTGTCAGGATACAGCTGCTCAGACTGTGTGTATGTGAACATAAGAGAAAGAGACACAGAGGATGGAAAGGAAACAGAGGGTTTTCTCAGTCCGACAGACACAGATGGCTGTGTACAGACCCATTTAACCTGAGAGAAAGATCTTCAACATTAGTCAAGTTTGTAACGCTCCAACAGAGACATTTTACACCTTAGAGGGTCCAGTGAATCAACCCCCAAAAAATCAAGATAATTTAAGGAAACAAACCATAGTTGTTCATATAAAAATGACTAATCAATCTAAATAAAAATAGAAATAAAATAATTGTCAACTCACCCAGATGTTGTGGAAAGGATCAGTGACATTTCCTGGGTCGTAAATGAGGCAGTTTCCTCCATAGTCACGCTCAGGGAGGGGGACCCCAAGCTTAGGGTCGATGTATTTCATGAACTGTCGTCCATCGTGCACTGTCTGGGAAACAGAGTTCAAATAAATGGAAAGTATAATTCACAATTACAAAAGAACTTGTGAGAAATTATATAGTTTTATACAAATAGCAAGAAATCTTAAGCTCAAAATCAAATGTAGCATCTAAGCTATCATCATTTGGACCAAAAATATATACATAAAAAAGATTAGATACAAAATTAGGTTGAAAATATACAATATTGTGAGAACTATGAGAATCTGGGATCATCTCTCAGTTTTAAGTCTTGTGTGACTCAAGTATATAATCTTTTTTTAATAACACTTTTCAGGCCTGAGATGAGATACTGATATAAAAGAGGGATTTTCTCCTATATTAAAGAGACTAGCTTTCAGACAGGCACTCTAATTAAACTGAAAAAGGAAAGAAGCCTGCAGAGTTCTACTGTAGAAGGATCAGAACAAGAAGTTGGAGCAGGACTTTGGCAAAATTCTTCCTGTTGGCCACCATTATGGGTAGCTCTACTTGGTTTTGTTTTTGGTCTCTGATAAGTATCCAGTTCACACAAACTACAAATATCCACCAGATTTACAATGTAGAAAATCATGTATGTATGACCACTTTGTGCCTCACATTTGCTTTAAAAGGTTTTGAGAGTGTGTTTTTCACTGGGATTTAAAAAAAAAGCTTTGATATTTTCCATGATGGAGCTCTGCTGCTTACCATCACATTTTCTCTCATCATATTTTCACTCTGGAATCAAACCAGAGTGCATACAACACCACCATGTATATTGGCATGTGCTTGTTATACTTTTTCTTCTTTGGTGATGCACTTTTATGTGCATATTCTGATATCTTTAAGTGTTAAAATGAGTCTTTCTTTCCATTAATGTCCCCTGCAGACTTACCTGAAACAGGATGAAGATGAGGAACAGCTCATAAACAACAGTCACACAAAGCCAGAACCGCCAGTAAGCTGCAGAGAAAGGAAGTGAGGGGCAGGGATTAAACATTATTTCTTTGTTCTTTAGAGGACACAGTACTCTCAGTGTTTATATGTTGTACAGTTACACAGAGTGGTATTAATTTTATGTCGATTACTAATGACTTGGAAATCTACACACACCTTCCTAACTGTTCTCACCACACCTTAATCCTGGCCATCATACAATGAGTAATGGGTTGTCTGGGTTTTGCTGAGGCACAAAACAAACGGCTTTTCAAAAGCAAATGACCTACAGGAGGGAGTAGTGATTCATTTTTTCTATAACTGTTATAATCCGTGCAGAATTTCTCAAAAATCATAATACTTAGAAGAAAAATAAACTTAACTTCTGTTAAATTCACACAAGAGTTATATGACTTCATGTATATAGGTTCAGTCCCTCTGGGCCTTTTCTCAGGACATGAACCTGTGAACTTTCAACAGAACTAGTCAAGAAAGGCTGGCTCAACAGGTCAGGGAGTGTGACGCAATTAGACAAGACAAACTCCCGTTGTCTCTTCTAAGAGGAGGTGGCAAAAAAAAAAAAAAAAAAAAAAACTGGTAGTGCCATAAGAGCAACCACCTCCAACAACCACCAGCAACTGAGCCCCTAAAACGGCCACACCCTCTTATCTTCCTTCCTCCCTCCCTTGCTTGTTTCCTTTTCCTCTGGAGTGAGTGGCAAACAAGTTGTGTTGGAAAGGAGATATGGATAATGTTACAACCCTAGAAAACAAACATTTAGAACAGAGGCCTCCCTTTATAGTGTTTAACTTATCCATAAAACCACAACAAAACACTGTACAGCTAAAACATGAAATTAAATTTGATGAAATGGTTATTATTGCTATTACTGAGATATTTTTATGTTGTGAAAATCATATTATAATACATATTTTTCTTTTGTCTTTAGGGTTTAGTTTGTCTACAGTCCTCTGAAAATACAAATGTTAAATTTTTTCAGTAATGTTGAACATTTTTTCAAAATACCTGCTCTGAATATTCTCTAGATTTGTGTTTGGTAAATGTTTGTCATCTGTGGACCGTACAGACTATTTAAAAACCATAAATAACCATCTTTTATATCATTTTTGTCTTGTTGAAAAGACACTCAGATTATGCTCATTTTCATTTCATCGCAAATAGAGAAAATAAACAAATTAAGGAATAAATCACAAAATCAAGGACACGTATCACTTCACCTTGAGGATTTTCATCTTGTTCCATATTCTCTAAATAATCTAAGGCCCCAACTTTCAGCCAAGGCCAACCACCACATTTATCATAATAATTATCCATATCCACTGATGTGGAAAATACATCACAGTAATATTTTTAGCCATGTCACATCTATCCTGCCTTCACATGACACACAATTTGACTTTAGTAATTCCCTGAACCACTGGATTATTACAGCAACACAGTAAGCAGTCACTGAATACACAGGAAAAATACGAGTCTTTAAACAGACCCTTTATTCAGTGTTTAATAATTTTCATGTTTAAACTGATACTTATAACTACAGTATATGTTAAAGCTATGCGAGCTTTCTTCAAGGAGTGATGCAGCTGTTGACACTGTACGAACTTTAGTGTTTATGCTGCTCTTGATGGGATATGTTTGGACCTATAATCCATTCCAGGAAAGCCATCCCACCTGCTTTAGAAAGATTTTCAGTTCGTCATCTTCTCACATGTCTTCTTTATTTTGACACTTGTGTTTAGCTAGCTATTACATGTATTGATTCGCAGCACTCAGAGGATCTATATTTCATATCAGGATCCATCATCTAATTCTCTAGTGTAGCTATTGATCAGAATTGTAGTAAATGCTCTCAGGTTCCCTTACTCATCTGCACTGGAAAGGCAAAGTTGAACTCAACACCTGAGCCTCTCCTGATGATGACAAACTACGTCAACGGCATAAAATCCCCGTCGTAGATAAAATAGTTTAAATAATGTTTTATTTCTTTTGAGTGCAGGATTTTTGAGAGACTAGCTCAATAAATGTCACTTTGATATGGTCTTACATATTTTAGGGCAAAATAAAGCACATCTGAAAATAATTCGGGTGTAATTTATTATGAGATGTCTTTTTTTTTTTAAAAGATGCTGATGTGCTTAACAGGAAAAAGAATCTATGATACTTAATTAAATATTTTGCAGTAGTGCCACATTGGCTTGTTGTGTAAGGAGTGTGTTGTTTGTACCTGGATGTGGTCTGGTGAAAGGTCCATCTTTGGCTTGTGTCACACCAAAACAGAGAAACACCAGGATACTGGCGACAATCCCCCTGTAGATACACAGTTATAAACATGTCATTTGGTTCTATGTCATAAACTGGTTATACAACAGTTATAAACAAAACAAGGAAATATATACATACATACATATAACTAATAAGTATCTCTAAAATAACAGTGTGTGTGTTTTTAAAACCAGAATATGAATATTAGACAACACAACAACACCACAGTCCAACCACAGTTTACTCATAGGTTTGCAGATTCAGTGGTTTCCACATGAATACAAAGAGAAGAAAAGGGAAGGCAGGGTTCAATGCAATAGTTTTTTGCAGACAGCTCTTCCTGATTATCTGTTTGAGAGATCAGATGAGGACACAGATCTGAACTCACAAATGAGCAAAGAAGCCACTGAACTCACAAATAAATTATAACTAATGCCAATTGAAAAGTGTGAATGTGACTGGTTAAGTGGGCGTAGGAAGGAAGTGTACGTGATTTACAGAGTAAAATCATGTATCAAAATGAGAGAGAGCTAATGTGAGTAAGTGACCAAAACGACAATGTTCACGTAGAGTGTGAACAAATCAGCGCATTAGGATGTGAATGAATAAGTCAATAAGATTTGGCATGTGTGCTGCCAGGAAGAAGCTTTAACATCTTTATCCCCACAAGCCACAATATGCTGACTGTGGCCGATCCACTTATGAACAACAATCCACACAAACACCAACACACACATAAACAAACCTGTAAAACCACTCATTCATTTTATGTGGAATGGATTGGTCTAATCATTCTCCTCCACACTGACACCAGTGCATCAAAGGAAATTAAATATACATATATACTATATACAGCATGCATACAAAAATATGTCTTATTAGTCATTCATTCATTTTCCAAACCACTTAATCCTCTAGAGCAGGGCTGTCAACTCATTTTAGTTCAGGGGCCATATGCACCCCAATGTGTTCTCCAAAGGCCTGACCAGTAAAATAATACTGTCAGTTCAATTATATTATGAAAGTGTTTACATCTACAAAGTTTCCTTAAAATATGAATAGCATGAACAACCCAAAATGTCTTAAGAAAAATAAGTGCAATCTTAGCAATATTATGCCTCAGCTTATCATTTACATATGTGCATTACGACTTACAGATCACAGTGGATCTACAAATACACAGAACATTTACTAACAGACAGAATATTGAGGAAAAAAAGGCACTTCTCTTAAGACATTTCAGGTTATTCACATTTTTTGTTAAAGGACAGTTTGGAAATGTAAATATTTTCATGTAATATTACTTTTTTACACTAATACAAAGAAAAATTGGGGTTGTCATTATTTATAGGTTATTATGATAGTATTTTATTGGTTGGATCAATTTAAGATCAAATTAGACTGTATGTAGAACCTGAACTAAAATGATTTTGACATCTTTGATTGTTAATATTAGCATAATTTTTACATTGCACAAATTCATCCTGTGGGCCAGATCAGACCCTTTAGCAGGCCAGTTTTGGCCCAAGGGCCAAGGGTTTGACATCCCTGCTCTAATGGGTCATTGGGGGGGGTTCTGGAGCCTATCCCAGCTACCAGTGTACACCCTGGGGTGTGATATATACGGACAAAGAACCATTCACATCTACGGGAGATTTAGACTTGGGCGATTAAACTATTAATGTGCATGTCTTTGGATGGTGGGAGGAAACTGGAGAGAACATGCAAACTCCACACAGAAAGGTCCACACCAACTGATGATGGAATCTAAAGATTGCTGGATCGCCACATCTGGGTGATTTTTCTTGTTATTGTAAAACTTCAATTAAAATTTGCGTTTTATGAATGTTGGGCCACTCTAAAGCTAGAATTTTTACGTTTACTGTGTGACGCCAAATGGAAGGTGAGATCCAAAACACTGCATTATTTGGCATTAAACTGTACTTAAATGGCACTCCTTGCTTACATAATACTCCACTGTTATCCCAAATAGGATGCAGGTCATGCATTGGCTGATCAACGCATGAAGGATACGCCAACAACAGTCAGGTTTCAGGAGCATTGTTTGGACATGTTCACAACGCAGACAGAATGTGTTTCTCAACAGGGCTTTGTAACTGCTGTTTGTGACACTGCCTCTTACCTGTTTCCAGTCAGCTCTAAGTGTTGTACAAAAACTAGGAGTCATGACAGTAAGAAAATCACTCTTTACAAAAATAACCTCTTCCCAAGTTTGGAAGACTTGGGAAGAGGTATATACCTAAGGGCCAGATCAAGTGAAAGTGAACATCAGAGTCAAAAATTAAAGTTTCACCTATTATTTCTCAAATAGACTAATTTTTTAGCTTAACTCTATTTTATGGAACTGTTTATAAAATGTCTGTATCATTTGTAGAAAAAAAACATATACACTACCAGGCAAAAGTTTTGAACTCACCTGGTTTTTCTTTATTTTTATGACTATTTTCATTGTAGATTCTCACTGAAGGCATCAAAACGATGAATGAAAACATATGGAATTATGTAGTTTAAAAAGGTGTGACAAAACTCAAAGCATGTTTTATATTTTACATTCTTCAAAATAGCCACATTTTGCTTTTATTACTGCTTTGTGCATTCTTGGCATTCTCTTGATGAGCTTCATGAGGTTATCACCTGAAATGTTTTCCAAAAGTCTGGAAGGAGTTCCAAATGATGCTGAGCTCTTGTTGGCCATCTGTGGTCCATCTCATGTCATTTAAATAAGAAGGTGAGTCCAAACTTTTGCCTGGTAGTGTAACTGATTATGTAAAGTTATATTTCTGACATATATGTAAATGTACTATTAGTGATAGTAATATTTTAAGTCTGTGAATCTTTAGGAACTAATTATTCACCGGTACAAGAATACAGAAAGGTCATGCACAATCAAATTATTTGTAAAATATGCTCTGGTATTAGCTGTATATATACCACTTCAGTTGTAATATGTATGTGAAATAAAAGTTTATTAGCGTATTTGTAGTGTTTTAGTTCCAGCAAAGTCTTTTTATTCTGATACTGAACAAAGTGACAAATTGCTGATCCTCTGTCACAACATATTTGTGTTCATAAAAACTTATCATTTAAACATTTTCATCCAATATTGATCCCAATTGCAATTTAACATCATAGTTAAAGCCCTGTTTCACTTAGTATCAATTTCCTTTGAGAACAGCGTGTTTTGTACATTTGCATAATGTGAAAAAAAATTATGTTAATTTTGACCCCCCGTGTCACGCAGCAAATTTAAGTGGAGCCCGACTAATATGGGATTTTTGGGGCCGATGCTGATACAGATATTGGGGGCTAAAACAAAAAAGTCGATATCCGATATATTGGTCGATAATCGATATATTGGGATGAATAATTCCTGCTGGGGGGGGGGGCGTTGCGGTCTGTGATTTTCAGAGCGAGGCGGTAGCTGTCCATTCTATCCAGGGAATAGCGGTCCGTGATTGTGTGTGTGTGTGTGTTGGGGGAGAGGGGGGGGGGCAGCAGTCTGTGCTCTCTGGGTAGCACAGACACACACAGGACCAACGAGTGACAGAATCTCCGGGCAGCAAAAAAGTTAATACATCAGTTACATATTGACCGATGTTGATTAATTGGTGATAAGCTATAATCGGGCTCTAAATTTAAGTATTTTTACCCCAAAATTTTACTTCTGTAAATTGTAACATGTGTCATGTGAAAGTACTTACTGAGACTTATTCATACATGTATTAAACATGGAGAGAAGTTATTTAGTTTAAACACAGAGCTGATTGAACATGAAATGTGTCCCTGTGTCACCGCTTGGCTCTTAAGAGAAATGCTCAAATTTCTGGTCACAAGTAGAAACACACCCACTTTTAAACATTATGACAGACATATCAGCAGAGTTTTGTTTGTGCAAATATTGCAACGCTGACCTTTTGAAGAAGGTGGGAAAGGAATGAAAGAAGGAGGCTGTGTTCTCCAATCAGGAAGGACTTTTTTTTTGTGATGCAAAGACACAAAACTCCACTTCACTTTTCTGTATTCTGATATGATAACCAACACATCACATCTCTGACTGGTAAAACACAGTCAAGAATGGTAAAGCATACAGAGATGCATGTAAAAACTAATATTTCATCGCTGTCAGGCAGAAACCTTGTAAATCCATTTTTGGTTTTTGTCATAAAACAATTCTATTGGTCAGTCTTTCACGTTGGCCTGACAGTTTTAGAAATATTAACCAATGAAAAGTGTTGAGAATGGCTTGTGACCACATCTCCAACTCCATTCATTTATTCAGAATATACATCGTTTTTCCAGTTTCCTGAAAAATAACCATTTTGGACATAAGAGCTTTCCGCCCGACAGCAACGATTTTTCAAATATTAATTAGCCTTGTAAAAGATTTACTGTGAATATTGTCTTTTATGGAATATGGAGAATGTGGACAGTGGTTTCTTGTGTATGTGTTTTAATCTTCAAGGCTCTTTTAATGGGGATGTTGAATAAATGATGCCAGGTTCTGACTGACCTTTTAGTGTTGTAGGTCGTGTCCTGAGGGGTTTCTTCCAGTAGCGTGACGTAGACTAAAGCGCAGGTCAGAATGAACAACACCGTCACAGTGTGAGCTCGCCTGCAAACACACACGGAGGGGAGAATGACAGTGAGAAAAAAGCACAGAGGAACACAAATCTCAACCGTTAAGATAAAAGCACAACAGAAATGTCCACATGAAAACAGTAATTCTGCTGATGATGCAAGCGCAAATGTGGGTACAATAAATCTGAGGTAAAATACAAGAGTCTGAACTGACTTCTATAAGGGAACATCCTGCAAAGCCTTATGGAGCAAAGCGTAAACACTGATTTACATTTGTCAGACATGTCAACACCTCTAAAAGGACATTTGTCAAACAGCTTGTATCAGTATTTTGGTATCCTGAACTGCCTGTCGCCTATTTGTTGCATTAGGCCGTGAACTTCTATCATCTCGGTGGAGAAAACAAACCTTGGCCTTTCTTCATGCAGCCGTTGTTGCCTATAGCTGTTCTCATATACGTCCATGGCCTCGGTGGGCTTTATCTCATCTCAAAGGGCAAACACGAGCTGATATGAGTCACGACAACATGCATTATACAATTATACCTGCTATAACTGCCAACTGAAAAAGAAATTAAGCAATAAAGCCAAGAGTTTTGGAAAGCTGACAAAGACTCGAGAAAAATATTTGGAGAAAGAAAGTAAATTGGGGAAGTCTGTAAAGCTGAGGATAAAGCCGAGGCTCATTCAAATGAGGCTGTCCACAGAACTAGCATTAGAATCGAGGGAAAAGTGGATAGATGACCCCATTTCACAAAATGTTCAGACAAGATGTTATAATACTAACATCTGTATATTCTAATTAATTTAAAGCTTTATCTAACTGGCAAAAGTGCAATAACATTTTGAATGTTTTCACTAGCAAACATAACAGTATTTTGTGAATATACACAAACTGAGATTTGATTTGTAGAAGGAGGAATCTCTTCAGCACCACAATTCTTTACGGTATGGTGTAAGATATTTTACTTTTATCATGAAACTGCATCTCCTATGATTTCTATATGGCATATATCACTTTCTATAATATTAAGATTACTTGTTCAACCCTTGTTTTTGCTATAAACACACAATGTGCAGATTATTACACAAGTTTTAATTCTGTGTTTCCGCTACCAGATGTTTTCAGTGATCTTGGAAAATCTGATTTTACTCAGTGTGTATCTGCAACATGGAACAGCAGCAGAAAAAGCTGAAGATTGCACCATTTGTATCTTTAGGGTATTTCACAGTTTCATTTTTACAATATTTTTCTAATAACTGTTCCCATTTTAGCTCATGTAATCAGTTTATATGTATATATTTTTTGGTTTTAAATTGGTTGTGTTTTGCTTTCATCTGAGTACAATAATTTTCTAACTATTTTTTTAGACTTGTACTTATGAGGGTCCATTTTTAATCTTCATTATTTTCCTGTTTTCTCAATTATTTTGCAAATAATGTCTTCACCTGAATATATTCCGAGTCTACATATATATATATATATATATATATATATATATATATATATATATATTTATATATATATATATATATATATACATATATATACACACACACAATATACATTTTCTATACAGATTTAACAACAAACTATATCTCCCACTTATCACACTCAGTCACATCTGGCACAAATTCATGGAGCCGTTTCAGAATTAACCAATATTAATTCTAATTTTTCATTAGGAAATGGTGTGCCATTACAGGTTTTGTAAATATTAACCTGGAGCTTCAAAAAGGAGTTGATGAAACATTCTTATATTAAAAAGCATATCAGTGTTATATCAAAGCTCATTTTGCATCGAGGTCACTGCTGTCTTCCGTCAAAATTAAGAATGTCAACCCTTCGGCTCAGGGTCTGAGTCATGGAGACAACATGCCGGCTATCATTAGCATTTTCTCCTGTTCATCTCCTTATCCAACCTGTTTGGCAGGAGACACAGGGGGGGATGGCTTCTCTCTTGCTTGACAACAACACAACGCCACTGGGAATAAAAAAAGATGCAGCGGAAATACACGCTTGGTGTAGCAGAGAGGCAGATAAAGAGCTGAAAAAAATGACTGGTAATATTGAGGTTAGGCATCTTGAGAAAATCAACTGATTGTTAAAAATAGTCCAGTGACTAAACAGAAATAGTCTGATGGGGCTGACATTAGTAGGACAAAAATACTGTATATAACTTCAGGCCAAAAAATACAACTATAATTAACACACTCTCCACCGGCACAATTTAATGTTTCACTACATCAGCCTCTGGTTCCTATGATCTCTGTTTCTTATAAATCACAAGTTCAGTGGCCATGTGACACCATGTGAATAAAATGAACTGCTGTTCTGGGCATAATTTTCTGTGGGTGATGCAACTACTCTGCCGGCTCTAAGTTTCTCTTCTCTTTAATAACAAATGACACTTTATACAAAGCAATGGTGGCAGTTAAAACCTAGTCTATGAAACATCCATAAATTTCTTCATATGTGTGGAGGAAAAAGCAAGTGTCATTACAGCATATTAAAACATCTAAGAATTAGTCTCTCAGCTATTTCTATTAACTCAATCAACATTAATTCTGCCTCAGACTCAATGTATTTCTGTTTGCAACAACTGTTAATGGACGCTGCCATCAACACAGTTCTCAGTGCAATGCAACCTCACTTTACTACGGTCAGTGTGTCTGTTTCACTGATAGCGTTGTTTGGTTATGACTCAACTTTTTCATTAGATCGTAAACTACCTTTAAGTTTTCCGTTGTGGTTGAGGTGACACTAGTTTTTAAAAAACACGTAAACTTCTGGTTCACTTGACAGAAAAGGCTGCAGAATGTAATGATGACAGAGTGTTTTAGTGCTACATACATGCATGCAGAGAGATATTTGATGATGGATAATCAGGGCTTTGCAAGTTGAATACAAGGCAAACAGTGTCAACATCATTCTATATTATCAGTTCTCCTTTGTGACATAACTGGGAGTGCCTGAAAACCACTGTGAAGCTAAATCCCTTCACCACAAATCTGGCCTAGGTCAGAATTACAGTTCAACTGTTCATTAGAGCTGGTTACATTACAGCTGATTTGTTTCATGATACAAGGCAGTCTTTGTAATGCTGGACCATCAATCATATTATAGACATAAGCTATGTTTGTTGGCTGATCATTGGGCCTGTTTACCTCAATTGTAGGCCCTATAGTAGCAGAAAGGGTGCACAGTTTGGTTAGTGTCATATTGTGATTGTCATTAATATTTGTGTGTACTCTAAAACAGGGCTGTCAAACTCATTTAAGTTCAAGGGCCACATACAGCCAAATTTGATCTCAAGTGGGCCAGAAGAGAAAATAATAGAATAATAACCTACGAATAAAAAAATCCAAATTTTTCTGTGTTTTAAAAAGTAAAAGTGCAGTTTTACTAATATTATGTCTCAGTTTATCATGTTTGTGCATTACGACTTACAGGTCAGAGTGGATCTATGAATACACAAAACATTTGGTAACAGGAAGAGTTAAAATTCCACTTAAACTTCAGGTTGTTCATGGTTGTTTAGATTCTTTACATTTCTGTTAAAATATAGTTTGTAATTTTAAACATTTTCATCATAAAATGTTCCTTTTTTTTTTTTACACTAAAACAGAGACAAGAATTTGAGTTGTCATCATTTATATATTGTTATGCGATTATGTTACTTGTCCAATCCACTTCAGATTGAATTGGTCTCTATCTGGGTCCTGAACTGAAATTATTTAGACATCACTGACTGTTAGGCCTAATATCTTCAGTGTAATTTTTGCATTCACAAATTCATCCCAAGGGTCAAAATGGACCCTTTGGCGGGCAGGTTTTGCCCTGCGGGCCACATGTTTTGCACCCCTGCTCTAAAATAGCCTATATAAAATGAAACCAGACACTTTAATTTTAATTAAACTTTAAAAATGTAGCTAGTTCCATTTTGTATTTTTTTTTTTTTACATACCAGCTCTGTCATAACACACCCTGGACCTTTACATTGCCGCCTTTTGCGATTAGATAGTTGTACAGGCTGATACTGACTTTTGATTAATTGTGCAGCCTTAGTCAGAAGCGATTACGAGAAATGAATTGTGTAGCTCAGATTGTACTGTAAATAGCTTCCTGGTAGCTTAGCTACGTTTGTAGTTGCATTGTGATTCAAGGGGTTAAAATACTGGTTTTCAGTTTTAGAGTAGTTAACTGATAAAACTACAAACTTTGCGGCCATTAAGTTGTAGTGATGTTTCTTTTTAATTCTACCACAGCTTCCCTATGGTAACTGAACCCCCTTTAACCAACCCTGACCCTTATTTCTTTCACTGTGACCATCAGGCAGCCTCCACCTCTGACCTTCATAAACTACAGGAGTAAAAGAGCAGCAGGCCTTGCATTACTCAACATGTTCGCACAGTAGTGTCATCACAGAGCCTCAGGAAAAGGACACCTAACCTCAATACCTGCAATGCCTGAAATACGTGAAATATTTGAAATTTTGAGGTTCTACTAACTGCTTTTCCTGGTATTTACCTTTTGTTGAACAATTTTGTATTGTCATTGTCAACTCAATCATTATTTTGACATAGGAGCTTAAACTATTTTTTCCCAGAAGCTTCACCTAACTACATTTCACCATCGAATAACTTCACTGCATGTCAACTACTCCCAATACGAGGGAGTTGAGAACTTTCAAAATAAGTCCTCAACACTGTTTATTAGTTAGGAAATCTAAGCTGCAAACAAACCAAGAAAGAGATTTTAATTATGGTTGCCCTCTGACAATGACCTTTGACTTCTTCCAAATATACTGGATAACTGTCCTAGGCTTTACACACATACATGCTTGGAAGTTTTTGACGCTGCTGAAGCGACAGGTTGAAAGCCGTTGGTTACTATAGAACTTGCAGCAAAAAAGAATGTCACTTTTCCAGACAAACTTCATGCCATTACATGACACCTGCATCTTACGCATTTCATCACAAGGTACCAGAGTGTGCTCATTCATATCAGCTGGTGCACACAGAGCTGCACCACAGAATATTTATCTTGACATAAAGTCTGTCCAGGATGTCTTCCTGCTGAATGTGCAGGCTGGGATATTAGCTTCCAACAGCAGGCACCAAGCTTGGATGTGCAATGTAATCACTGATGACAGCAAACTAGCAGGACACCCTCAAAAACTATACCACTTGGAGCAAGAAACAGTCAGTATGGGCTGAAAAATAATCACTTTATGCATTTACAGTATATATTGAGCAAGTTCATAGTGTTGTTGTCACTGATGAAGGTGACTGTCACGTGGGCCTGGACCTTTCATTTCACCTTGAAACTTATGTATTTCCTTGAGGCTCATACTCACAAACCAACAAACGCATGAGATAGTGCAGTTTTCAGTGTGACATTGACACTGGTGACACAAATGGTACATTTCCAAACAGCACTCACCAGAAAAAGGTGTTGGTCCCATCGTCGTAGACTTCACACTCCGTGTTTCTCCGGTGCAGACTCTCCCTGGAGGTCTGCTTCATCACCTTGGCTTTGATCGGGGTGCTCTGGTCCTGACAGCCCGGTTCGATGGAGCCGTTGTTATTGACCTGCTCCGCGGCGGATGCGGTGCTCTTGCTGGGGGCGTTTGCCGCGGTCACACCGCCTTTCTTCGACTCGGGCTTGGTCATGGCTGTACCGACCGGCCGCCCACGGTGTGATAAAAACGATCCTGCGTGGTGTGGTTTATCCCTGGGCTCTGCTCCCGTCGACTGTCATCCGCGTCAGCCCCACCCAAGTGACTGTCAGCATCCTGGGGGGTCGGAGTAAATATGCATCAGACAGTAACAGTAACTCAAATGACGTCCTGTGTGTGGTTTAGCTTCAGTGACCACCGCATGGCACAGGAAGGACATACACATAATATATGGAACTTCTCAGGTGGTAACGTCTACGTATGTCACCATATTACTGCGAAACAGGCAAAACAGGAACAGTCGTCTGACAGCAATACTGTTACTGGTTTAACCACTGTATGGGGATTCAATTTACGGCTGACAGGCAATAAAAAAAAATCACAGTATCTGCACTGCTATGACGACGCCTTCATGTTAGACAGCTTGGCTAACTGTTAGCTATTTGTAGCAGCCTATTTTATGACAATTTGACCTTGTACACCAGGCTAAGTTAGCTGACAGAAATGAAAAACAATTAACTGACATAAAGCCAGTCAGTACCGAGGCGAATATTTCACTTCTAGTCTACACTCGCTAATAAATGGGAGTTAGGTAGTCGTGGAGGTGTGTTAAATTGAAGCTAACATTACTTACCAGCTGAATTTATGGGATTACTGACTGGAGTTCGGATGAGTTCACAAGAACCTAACGCCCCATCTGTAAAAAGACGTAAGTTCCTTTTTCGCTTAGTACAAATAAAGGTTATTTCGTTTAATGGGAGACGGTCGCCGGTGGTAAGCTGTCTGTGGCGTTAACAACAGATAAACAGCTCCAGACACACACATCACATGGGCATGGCGTCTACTGGGCATCAAGATGACAACACTAGCAGCAGCACATCCGGTGTAGTCTCTTCAAAATAAAAGCCTAACCTATAACTACACAGTACTAAAGCAGCAACAGTAGTCTTATTTTGAAATGTATATATTAGACTTGACTTCAGTTTCTTTTTGTTTCCTCTAATTTTGTTGTTTTTGACGGTCTAACCCGTCTGGCGGGTTAAGCATCGGATCATCCATTTATATGCTTTAAACATCCTGCAGATTAACCCTTACGTTTCACTTTTTCACAGTCACAGGTCGGTAAATGTGCAACAAACTGCACACAGATCAGACATTTCCGAGCCTGAACTCTAAAAACAGCATTGTTTCCTTTCTGCATGTTTTGGGTAATTAATGTCGTAACTTCCGTTTTGCCTGCAAAGGTCAAAGCCTCTGCATGCAATTTGCAACCTAGGTCAACAACAAGACGTAACAAGAGCTCTTGTTACCAGTGGAGAATGACTTATTGCAACCACTGAAAGCGTTAGGAAAAACAAATAAAATATATAACATCTGGAGATTTTATTTATATATCCATGTTCACTTCCTTTAGCCTGGTTAAAGCATTAATACATGATCACACTGAAAATATTCCATTAAAAGTTCTGCATTTAAAACCTTATGTAAATCTAGGCCTATTTATTATCAGAAAAATGTACTTAAGTGTAATTATTTTGCAGTAAAATGGTTTAGGTCCATATTTCACCACACTGCTTATGAGACTTTTGGATTAATGGAACTCCAAATTATAAAATGTTGCAGTTACTCCAAATTGAGGATGGAAATGAGCATCTGGACTTCTACCAGAAACAAGTTCAGAATTCAGGATCTGTCATGGTCTTTGATATAAACGGTCTCTGCCAATGTCCAATTCCAAATGAATTAACCCAGATAAACATATAGTATGGTAGATCATTCAACAACTCTTCTCTTGTACAGGAAATTCAGATTCAATACAGACACAGATTAAATGGCAGCCAAAGGAAAATTATTTGACAGCTATAACCTGACTGTGTCTCCAAATTGTTAAGGAGCCAAGCAGAACATTCTCCTCCAGACAGAATTTTCCAGTTGGACAAACTCAACATGGCTAAACCATCTTTATCGGTCTCTTGTATAACTGAAGGCTTCAGGCCAAATATAAAAACAAAACTCAAATGAATGATGAAAGCAGAAGCAAACAGGTCATTATAATAATGGTTAATGTTCATGTTTTTAAAAAATGTTCCTCAAAGCAAGATCAGCAAGGATTTGGATAGATAGAATGAAATGACACCATTATCTCTGACCCCTCAGACGACACCACATCAAGAACTGTCCTTCATAAATCAGTGACAGAACCATATGGATCAGGATTACTGTGGCAAATGTTTGTCAAGCACTTAAAGATCAGTGTCAAAAGTCTCATCTTAACTGTCTTTTCTCTATAGAAACACAGACCGTGCTTAGATAAATCAGTATTCAAGTTATTTTTTGGTAGAAATGGACACTGTGTGCTTCAGACAAAAGACAAAAAAGAACCATCCAGACTGTTCACAGCAGCAGGTCCAGAGCCTGTCATGGTGTGGGGTTGCATCAGTGCAGAGGGCAAAGGTCATTGTTGCTTCTGTACTGCATCATTAGTGCTGCGAAGTACAGTGAGATTTTGGAGCAACACACGCTGCCTTCAAGAGGAAATCTAAAACGATCTAAAATGAAGGAGGGTGTGGCTTCTGGACTGGCCTAACGCAGTCCCCTCTTGTCTCCAACAGAATGTGTGGCTCATGTTGAAACACACTAAAACCCCACAGTGTTTCTCTCTTTAAAGCAGCGTTTTTCATCACATCTGTAAAACCCAAGTGATAGCCTAAGTGTCATGAATCTGTTAGTGTTTCCGTGATAATGCAGCTGAATCACTTCCCTCACAGTGAACAGCTTCGAAGTGTACTCCATCATAAGCAGTCCGTTTGATTACATACCAAATCGATATTTCACTCAGGCCTTTTTGGAAATTTTGTTGCAAAGTGCATTGTGTGAACGAGAATTCCACACAGCCACAGTATGGCTGCTGCAGCAACAAACACGGAAATGACTTCATTGGTTCTTGCTGCTGCAGCGGCGTGGTATTCCAAAAAGGGCCGAATGACAGTTGGGTTTCCGTTTCTGTTTTGGGTTGGTATGTAAACAAACGGACTCTTTGTGATGGAGTACACTTCAAAGTTGTTCACAGTGAGAGAAGAGATTCAGGTGCGTAATCATGAAAAGACTAATGGACTCGGGTTTTACAGATTTGATGAAAAATTGTTGACGAACGTGCTTTAAGTCTCATTTGCAGGAAGAACAAAACCTGAAACATTTAATCATGTATGTCTTTAGTTCCTAAATATCTTGTGAAAAGAAATAACAACACTGATGTCCCAGCTTTTTTGGAAATGCGATGCTAGAATCAAAATTGAAATAAATGTTTGGTTCGAAAAAAGTAATTAATTTCATGATTTGTATGAAGTGTCAAATAATGTTTTGCTATCTTGTTTTCAGCATAATTCCAAGTGAAAGGGAATTTACATCACACTGTGTTCAGATCAAATTAGAAGTTAACATAACTACTGTTTTGATATACAGAAAAAATATGTAGAAAAGTTTAAAGTAACATGAAATAAAGTAAGATTCATTTTATTGGTATCATCTACATCAGGGGTGTCCAAATTTTTTTTCAAGAGGGCCAGATCTGATAATGTGGACATTGCCAGGGGCCAGTGGTCCCTTCAGACATTTTTTAAACAGTAAAAATTACATATAAATGCGCTGTTCTACAACAATTTTATCTTCATTGTCACAATATCATTTTTTAAGATGGCAATGTAACCAAATCTAAGCCACTCAGGTGTGAACAAATTAAAAAAAAAAAAAAAAAATTCTGCCTTCCTTTCACATCTGGAGTCAGATAACATAGAACAAACTGTATGGAGTATCTTAAACTTCCCAGTTGATAAAAATCTTAACCCCACATTCATTTTAAACATGACTTATATGAGTAATCATTACTCATATTTTACTCAGTAATGCAAAGTCTGTTAACGTTTAAGATGAAAACATATGACTCTTACTCTTGTCTTTCATAAAATCAGAAAGTAATATTTTGTGTCACATCTACAAGTACATAACACCAGCAGTTATAGGCAACTAACCTGGCAACTTGGTAGCCTGCCTTGGTGGCGAATTCATTTCACTCCCAGGTTCACGTGAAGAGTCACTGTTGTGAGTTTAAAGCAGCTTGAATTTGCTTCACTTTTTCGGAGTGCTCACTCCCTGCTAGCTTGCCGTATGCGTTAGCATATTTTGTCTGCTCGTGTCTCTTTACATTGAATTCCTTAAACAAGGCAACAGTCTCTTGACAAATTAGGCAAACATAATTGCCTCGATTTTCAGTGAAAAAAAATTGTAATTCCCATCT
Organism: Sphaeramia orbicularis; assembly: GCF_902148855.1. Classification (NCBI taxonomy): domain Eukaryota; kingdom Metazoa; phylum Chordata; class Actinopteri; order Kurtiformes; family Apogonidae; genus Sphaeramia; species Sphaeramia orbicularis. The sequence goes on along the minus strand of NC_043962.1, from coordinate 44,747,660 downwards.
CTCCTGGAAGCGGCGGCCCTCACTGTCAACTTTCGTTTTTTTATTTACAGGCGCCGTGGTTTGAAATTAGCGAAAAAGGTTCACGGCGAAGTCACAAAGCCAGATAGAGTTAGAGTGGTGCTGCCACCATGAGGTGAAAGGAGAAACTGCATTTGGAACCTTTTATGATTCATGTACTCGGTTCAACAGTCCAAGCGGGCCATAAGTAATATAATATAAAACCCAAGCTGTGGGCCGTATAAAATCTGACCGCGGGCCGTGATTGGCCCCCGGGCCGGACTTTGGACATGCCTGATCTACATATTTAGTGTTAGTTTGAAAACAGAACACCCTCCTCTTGATTTTCCTTTTCCTGAAGATTTCAAGTGCTTTCTCTTGCTCTGCTCAAGACAGGGGTCATTGTGAGGGCTCCTTCACGTCTGATTAATAATATGTACTTCATGTGCATGTGTGTAAATGATTGTTATAGCAGAATCCACAGCCAAAGGCAATACTCTCTGCAGGCGGGCTGAGTTCTAAGAACCATAATGGCCACTGTAGATCATAAACTGTGAAGACAGAGGTCTTGTTTTTTTAATGGTAAATGAGTGGCAGGAGTATTAGTAGATTCCTAGGGGGGAGGTGTTTGCCTAGACTGGGTTTATAATGTTTGACTATGTGGATATAAAACAATTTGCATTCAAAAACAAAAGCTTTTGGGTAAGGTGAGTGCAGCCCCTTTAATGATAGTTTACATACTGGGGTTGTAAACATGTAAAATTCTGTTAATGTGTTCTCTTCTATTGATATTACTGGCAGGACACTTAATATAAATCTATGTATTTGCACATGTATATGTAAGTGTATGTGCGTGGGTATGTATATGTGTGTGTATATGTGTATGTATGTGTATGTAAGTGTATATCTATATATGCATATGTATGCATGTGTATATGTATATATGTATGCATGTATATATGTGTGTGTGTGTGTGTGTGTGTGTATGTGTGTGTGTATGTGTGTATTTATGTGTATATGTACATGTTGGTTTAGACAAAGGGGTGAGACCTAATAAACTGTGCTTCTTTTCACTCCTTTTCGAATATGACTTTTTTTCTTTTTCTTTTTTGTGTGTATTATTATTCTATGCTTCCTTGAATTTTCATTTCTGTATCATGTTGTGCAAAGAAGTCAATTAGTAGCAATCAGGAGGTTTGTATCATTTCCATATTCGAAATAAATGAATTGAAAAAAAAAAAATCTGAAATATTTCAAGAAAATAAAATGATGCTATGTAAAACAAGAGTTCTTAAGAGTTCATGGCGCAGGTAAATGGAAACAACTAGTCTTATCTTAAAAGGAACATGGATAATTTAAGAAGAATAGTTAACAGTGCAACATTTAACACCCCCCCCCCCCCCCGCCCCCACAGAATTTATAGGTTCACACTGAAGTGTTAATGAAATAGAAGCTGCAAGAGGCTCTTTTTTTTAGGAACGTATACCCTTCAAATCTTAAAATAACAAAAGTACACATGTCTACAACAGCCTGGGTGTGTTACTTACAACACAGCCACCATCTGAGACTAATTGTGGCTGCATGTTTTAGGGAAATAAATTAAAAAATGAAATGTCATCAAACTCTCAACTTGAGATGTCTTTTGGAGTTTTTGTTTGTGTTTGTTTTTCCTTAAATAGCTTTTTATCAGCACCAGACAAATCACAGTTACACTGATAAGGTTTACACACACACATGATTTTGTGGATTACATCTTTATGGTAGGAAACAGGGCCTAATTCATCCGGGAAATCACTCTAGCCGGGTCCGGGTGTGGCAAATGATTCCCAAATATCAAGCACAAAGGCAGCATGCGGAGAGAACAGGGATCAAATGACAAGCCTTCCCCCTTCCCCAAAGGCCTGTGGTGTAGCCTGAAGCCCCTCTGCAACATCAAAAGGTTAGTTAGTTCAGGTGAGTGGTCCAGGTGGGGGTTGGGTAGCTCTGGAAAAGGGATGTCAGCTGAACAGCACCTGAGATGTATAGTGCAAAAGACACTTCTCTTAAAATATAATAATGTGTTTCAGTAGGAAAAATGTGAAGCGTGTGATAAATCAAACACGCTACATGTTATAATTATTTTCTTTAACCTATAAAGACCCAAACATCCACTGGTGACCAAAAGTAACTACTGATTTAAACTGTTTAATTCCTGTTAATCTGTTAATCCTAATACATTTTCGAATATTTCATAGGTTCACTTTACTGTAAATGCTGCTGTGACACTTGGATTTCCCCACAGTGGGATAAATAAAGCCTTGTTTTATTCTGTTATATTGTTTAATGAATCCAAAATATGTGGTTACAAAGAAAGTCTGCAATAAGCTACAGTTCAAGGAATAGTTTGTTCACAGTTTAATGTTTATGGTTTTTGTTATTTTCTGTCAGTGACTGAAATTTTTGAGAATATAATCAGTGAAGATAAGGACATTTTACACTGAAAAGATCTTTTCTTACATCAGCAATATATTCTCTGTGTGGAAAGAGCTTTATGGATGTTTCTGGGCATCCAAAATTAATACTATTACATCTTAACCCATAAAGACTCAAACAGTCGCCACCGACCAAAGCTATCTACTGATCTGAACTGTTACCTGTTGATCCACTAATCCTATCAATACATGTAAATAACTGGTGTAAAATACAGTTTGTCATCTTTTCATGGTCATCAGATATGACCCATTTGGATGTTCAGAGGCTCTGTAGCGAACATGGAAACACCATATCATCTACAGCAGAGGTGTCAAACATGCGGCCCGGGGGCCAAAACTGGCCCACCAAAGGGTCCAATCCAGTCCGCGGGATGAATTAGTGAAATACAAAAATTACACTGAAGATATTAACAATCAGGGATGTCAAAATACATTTAGTTCAATTCCATCTAAAGTGGGTCAGACCAGTAAAATACTATCATAATAAGGTATAAATAATGAAAACCACATATTTTTTCTCTTTGTTTTAGTGTAAAAAAAGTAAAATTACACAAAAATGTCAACATTTACAGACTAGTCTTTTACAAAAAATGTGAAAAACCTGAACAAATATGATCAACCTGAAATGTCTTAAGAGATTTAAGAGTAATTTTACCAATATTCTATCTGTTATTAAATGTTTTGTGCATTTGTAGATCCACTGTGATCTGCACGTTGTAATGAACATGTAAAAATGAGAAGCTGAGGCCAAATAATAGCATAAAGTGTTAAAATTGCACTTTTTTTTTCCTTAATAAATTTCATTTTGGTCATGGTTCATGTTTTTCCATATTTTTTTAAAAGATAGTTTGTAGATGTAGAAATTTTGATAATATAATCTTACTTTTTCTACTCTAAAACATAGAAATTAGACACACAAATTTTGGAATTGATATTATTTATGTATTATTATGTTATTATTTTAATGATCCGGCCCATTGCAGGTCATATTTGGCTTTATGTGGCCCCTGAACTAACATGAGTTTGACACCCCTGATCTACAGCATTGATTCACCAGTAAAACTCACAGAGTTGGATCAATAACAGTGAATGGAAATGCTTGGTTTATGTTCATTCATTCATTTTCTGAACCCGCTTTATCCTCACTAGGGTCACGGGGGTCGCTTGGAGCCTATCCCAGCTACATAGAGGCGAAGGCGGGGTACACCCTGGACAAGTTGCCAGTTCAGTTAATGATATATTTTACTGAAAAAGTCATTTTTTGCACAGTTTTCTCTGTTTTTGATATAATAACCCTCTACTTTAATCTGAGCTTTTATGAATATATACATGATCAGTAAATTAAAAACAGGAAAACACCTGATTTATAAATCAGATTGAGCGAAATACAGAGGATAATAATATAATAAATGGTGATAAATCACTTAAGAAAGGTTAGATATCGGGAACATTTCATTTGGAAATTGACACAAAAGTAGCACTGAGTCTTTATGGGATAAATGTATAATCTGTATTTTAAGTCATATAAATGAAGCTTTATTTTAATAATGCAATGTTTAACTCTATCTCAGGTAAAAGTGTTTTCAGCTTTTTTAGAATGAGGTCATTCAACCATTTTCTGGGTGTTTCCCAAAGCTGCAGTCCATTCAGAGGTTCTCCAACCTGTTTTTGATCTTTGTATGCTCCTTCAGCTGCCATAAGAGCCTTAAAGAACGCCGGCCTTGTTAAGCGTACATTTAGCCTTGAGGTTATTTTCCTTCCATGTCAGTGAACATGTAAAATGAAGGTATGCCTGCGTGTGGATTTACTTTAGAGATTAAAAAGTCCATTTGTCAGAAGAACGAGTTTCATGTGACTGCTCTTGAAGAAAACTGTGAGGTGATCTTATCTGTCGTTCTATTTTCATTCCTTTTCAGACACCTTGTTCTTCATTAGAATTTATTTACTCAAACTGATAATGATGCACTTCATTCCTGATGAAAATTAATAAAATAAACTTAAGACTCATTATTTGCCTTTTTGTTGATTGCGGATTGGTGCATTTTAACCACTAGAGGGAACCATCACATCACAAATAAAGGTCTGACAATTTTAATTACATTAAAATTAAGTGTCTTTAGAATTAACTGTCTAAATTAATAACTGGGTGTGGAAATGACTCATCACAGGCTCATATTACAGTTTGGTTTTGCAATACATATTATCACAACAGCAGTGATCAAGAGATGTGTTGATGTAAATGTTTACATGAGGAGACAATAAGATCCAGTGTTTCCGCCTCAGGTGGTCTCACACGATAACTCACGTGAATCTGTTTGTGCGTGCGTGCGTGCGTGCGTGTGTGTGTGTGTGTGCGTGCGTGTTTTCTCTGTTTAGTGTGTTTCCTGTTTCTGTTTTATGCTTTTTTAAATGAAACTTGCACTATAAATAAAATGTATTATTACACATCGAAATAATAATAATAATAATAATAATAATAATAATAATAATAATAATAATAATAATAATAATAATAAATCAACAGGAAATTAGGGTGAATTAATACTTTTCTTTGTAAAATAAAGATGGCTACAAAATTACACTGAATATGAATGAGAGTAATAATTTATTCGCTCAACAATAAGACAGCATATAGTGGTGACCATACAAGACACACAACACAGAACACCATAAATAATAAGCTTAACCATGTAAATGAGTAATATTTACATTTTTTGAATATACAAAAGTTATTAAGTAGGCTAAATGTTATGGAAAATTTGTGTGAAAATGTAAATTCTAAATTAATTTTTAGGAATATTTAGTGAATGAAACGAAAATTAGGAAAAAAATATTCATCATATTAAACATTTAAGAAATATTGTAAATAAATAAATAAATAAATAAATAAATAAATAAATAAATAAATAAATTGTGCTTTTATAAATATTGAGGTTGCACTGAGTACATTTGATCAGAAATTGCAAACAAATAATTAATAATAATATCACTTTGTTGCCATAATTTTGTGTAACTCTGTTGCGGTTACAATTCTGATCCACTAAGCGGCGCTGTGCGTCTATTGTTCAGTAGAAGGCGTTGTCTGTCTCTTGTCTGGATGCGTGTCTGGAGTCTGAGTGGAGAAGGAAGACCCTGTATTTGCGGAGGGTCGTGGGCTGACAAAGGATTGTGTCAGGACAGTATGTGTCTGACTGTAACAATAATATCAGAATGAACCAACGCGAAGTCTGACCAACATTAATCCCTCTGTTAATAATAATAATAATAATAATAATAATAATAATAATAATAATAATAATAATAACAGGCTGAATGTGTTCTTTAATAACAGAGGAAATGAATACTGTTGAAATAAAGCGTCATGTTTCAATAGAGCCATTTAATATTTTTCAGTCTCAAAAAGTAAAAAGTAATATGTAAAATATAATAATATAACAATATTACACATAGTCTAATCAGAACAATACCAGTAATGTACCTTTCATAATAAAATAAAAATAATAGCCTAATAATGTCTCTATCAGAAAATGTTTGCACAAATGTGAAGTTGATTTTATTAAACCACAACATTTTCATATGGTCAGTAATTACATTTGACCTGAATCTGAAACTTTCCTTACTGCTGCTGTCTTTACTCCTGTGCGTAAAACCAGACACACACTGCTTGTTGAACACACTGTATACTGCAAGACACGAGAAACCAAGAAAAGACATGCTTGTTTGAAGGAGGTCAATGTGTCGGAGAACATTTAGAGGTCAAACATTGGCCAAGGCATCCCTTCCCATTTTATTCTCAGGATAATAATACCGACTGTCGTCGTGAGATCTTCGCACTAATCCCTGCGTGTATCCGCGGGGCTCATCCCTACACTGCGATAGGGTTCATAAACAGACGCACAACACGGCAGGAATTGCGCAAAAAGAGGAAAAACCAGGTGCTCAGACACCATCGGCTTGTGTAAGTGCCTTAAGGCGACCGAGAAAACAACAACGTTATTGCGCTGACTTGGGGAAAGTCCGCACAGTTCTATCCGCACAGGGACAAAATCAAAACGCTGCGCTCTGCTCGGCGCACAGCCAAATGGGCACCGGGGGCCGACGGGAAATCGGGGTGGGGGGGTTGTGTGATTTTTTTTTTTTTTTCTCTCTTTTTTTTTTTTTTTTTGGAGAGGGGGGGTTGGACTTAAAGCAACCAATGAGAATGTCGTCCGAGATGTCTGCTCTGACTGACGACTTGTTGCGAGTTTATATACCCAGCATCTCACTACGAAAGTACATTTAAAGAGAACTGTATGGAGAGAAGAGATAACACAGCGAGGAGACGCACCAACACATCACCCACAACAACAACAACACCTGAGACTCTGTAGTCAGGGATAACTCAATCACATCGGGAATCTTCTGCGTTTTCTGGTGTTATTTCTGGAGAGATTTGGAGATGTCCAACGTCCAGTTATCGAGCAGCGCGTTGGAGAAGCTGGTGGCCAGGAGGACCTTCCCTCTCCACAGACGCACCAGTGTCTGTCGGAACCTCTTCGGACCCGTGGATCATGACGAACTGAGCCGGGAGATGAAAGCCAGACTTCGGGAGATTTCCGAAAGGGATCAACAGAAATGGAACTTTAATTTCGAGGCCAACACCCCGCTGGATGGGGATTACGAATGGGAAGAGGTCCCCGTGGATAAGACCCCGAGCTTTTACCAAGACTCTGTACAGAACGGGAGGGTCCGGGTGCCGGAGACGCCCGTCAAGCAAAGACCCTCCTCGGACTCCGCAGTCCCAGACACCCCTCGTATGGATGTACTAGAGCGCTTGACCGTACCTGAAAGCAGCAGCACTCCCTTCCCGGTGGAGGTCAACCAGGAAAACCGCACGGACAAGCTGAACTCAGGGAAGAAGCATCTCAGACAGGTCCCGTGTGTCAGACGCAAGAGGACGGCCAGTGCGGACAACAACACACACATCACAGGTAAACCCCCAGACCCTTATTCATCCCCAAATTTGCGCTCCAGGACTCAGATGTGCGTCTCATCGGAGCCTTTCACCACTTTTATCTCTGTGCGTAATTTCACCTCCGCTGAATGTATGAGTCTGATCGGGTTTTATTTATTCTTTTTTTTTTTTACAGACTTTTTCGTGAAACGAAGGAGGTCTACTGAGAGAAAATCTACCGATATGATCGCCTGCCACCACTCCAAGTCTCCAATCCCGGTGGAACAAACACCGAGGAAGAGGATCCGTTGAAGGTGAGAAGATGCGAACTGTTATAAAAATTATAAACCAAACTGATCTGTTAGTGTTTTTACCTTTAATGGATAAAACGGGAGATAATGTTTTATGTTTAGTTTTATGTTTAGACTATTTATTGTTATTTTATGGGTAGATTTGGTTTTGTTTTTGCTGCGTAAATGGTCATGTAATAGCCTACGTGAGCCAAAAAAGCAGTGACTGGTTTATTTGGGAGGGGGTGGGGAGAGTTTGAGGTGGAGAAATCGCAGTAGTAGTGATAGTAGTAGCTGTAGTAACACCAGAGACTGGGGGAGGGGGGATGTGCGTCACGATGTGGCGGGAAAAGGCTTGGGTAAAGGGTGACGCCTGCTGCCGAGCTGACGTCTCCGGTTTCCTCAGAAAGCTGACTCGCGTCTTTTTGCGGAATGACTGTCGGGTTTTTCTTCCAAGGAACTAATCGTATTTTATTTCCACCTCAGGTGATTTTGCACTATTTGCTTGCGCATTTTGGAGGATCTCGGGGTGAAGGATTCTTCTCCCTGCTTCTTGTGACGCCGGAGGGACGGTGTGAGAAGAGAAGCCCGACCGGAGAGAGGCTGCCTTGGCTCCGTGCGTCACGGCGGAGCGCAGCCCGAACACCGGAGCAGACTCTCAGGACCGCACGGTTAGGGGGGGAAGGGAGAGGAGAGAGAGAGAAAGACAGAGAGAGAGAGGACATTTCGCCGAATGACTTCTATCCAGTACAAATGTAGCATACATTGTTGCTTTTGCATACAGCCACTCGACAGTGTTAAATGTTTTAACATCTGTGCAATCCTAAAGTAGCTACTTTAAAAAAAATGTCTACACTGGCCAAAAGTGTACAGCTTTATAGAGACAATTAATTGTTTATTTCTGTTCTGGTTTTCTGTAAATATATATTTTTAAGACTATTCTAACTTATAATTTATTTATGTTTCTTTATATTTGTTAAATGCCTTGTTGATTTAGCCAAAGGGCATATTTTTATTTTTATTTTATGCTATTTTATTTACATTTGTTGTGATGATTTGCAATCATGTAGCTTCCTATAGTAGCCGACACTTGAAAATAGTTTCTTTGTGTTCTGAGCCGTTTTTTTTGTGTGTTTTCACGTTTTCATACAAGTCCCCTAATTGTGTCTTGCAAAGGGTGAAAATAAATATTTTTCATTTAAACCTTAACTGGACTTTGTGGTGTGATTTGAACGGGTTGTGTGTTTAAATGATGGAATCAAATTAAATTATAAAGTAGATTATGACTTCTTTTTAGGCTCTTGATTTGCCAGTAAAGTATTAAGCTGTGAGGCCTTTTTTCGGCTAAACATGAGGTACAATAGGCTTTAGTTGGGTATTTTGCTTGCTACAAGGAAACCACAATAAACAGCCTCCATGCAGTGTTATCGCAGACATTTATTAGTGCCCCCTCCCCCGGGGATGCAGGTACCTCCATTACTTTTCATTGAGCTCCGCCCGTATCTGCTGCCTCTCAGGGCCCATGAGGATACCTTGCGGAGGAAAAACGCATTCAGACGTGCAGCCTTGAACAGCATGGCAGCTGCGGGATATAGGCTGGGATTTAAAGGCCCTTTCGCCCCTCTAAAGAAGCAGCAGCTGCCTTTGGATCCCCGCTTTGTCCGCAACGAAGACACCCCCACATCCACCCGCACTCAACAAGCCCTCTAAAGACCCACTCACACACACTGTTTACCCCGCCGTCGATACACCGGGCGTGGAGGCCACCTGCCAGAGCTAGAAAAAGAAAACTACTAGTCTTTGTAATTGTCCTAGTCTATTGAAACAAACCATTCAACAGGTCATACTTGCAAGTTTACCCTTAATTGAAAGAAAGTGCATTTGCGCTGTGTGAATGCGCACTGGGCCTGCGCCCTCTGCGCGCGCACAACAGACCCAAATATCACAATTTTTCTGCATTTCTTCATGTATTTCGATGACATTGACTATCTGACATTAATGTTTTGATAAAATGGAGACTTTTGATGGCCAAAGTGACTTTGCCAGCTCTATGCAGCCATAAGCTCTGACGGGCTTGTTCTGATTTCCAACACAAAGCGCTCTCCGGCTCCATTCTTTCCTTTTTGTTGCCATATGGCAAATCCATGTAGACATAGCCAAGACCTATTCAGTCAGCCACAGAATGTCCTGCATCAGAGAACAAAAGACACTTTGTCTGGCTGCTCTATTGATACGAATGGGTGAAAAAAATATTATAATTAATCTATGGCTATATCCAGCTAATTAACGCCCATATGCCCACGGGGAGCTGCGAGGCCATTCAGTGTAGTTTTAAGTTCTCAATAGTTTACATGTTAAAGACAACAGCTGTTCATGTGTTACTTTAATGAAGTCCCCTCTATGTTGGGGACTGGACACATTCAGGGGCTCAAGTCCCCCCTCAGAGTTAAAGGGGTCATCTTCCTTTATTTGTCTTTACTGCTGTGTAACTATATAAAATTTGTCCCAATAAATTGAACTCAAAATCACATTTGTTTTCTGAAAAAAGGCACTGACGCTGAGCCATTGTAAATACATAAACAAATAAAAGGTCATTGGTCAAGGCCTGACGCATGAGCTCTACACAGCACAGGAAAATGTTGTTTGTTTTTTTATATCAGCGGTTTATTTTACGCAGACTGTATCGGTATAAATGCGGGTTTTTGTTTTTTCATAAATGAGACGAGCTTCATGGGAAAGGCCCTAAATACGTTGTGACTGAACGGATTTGTACAGTTTTGGTGGGCCACACAGAATATGCTGCATGACAATTATATCTTTATTCAGCCTTCTTGTACTTTCTGATGGACGTAAAGGAAAGAGATGACAGCGAACATACAGGCCTGATTAACAAGCACATACAAAAGAATATAATTAAAAAGGCAGCTGCTGAAGGGGAGAATCGGTTTCATGGGCCCCGCAGTCTCCCATCTGACCTTTTAACTCACATCCAATGTTTTATGTGAATCAATCAATCATCAGTAAAATAGGCCGATACCAGCCGCTGTTATTATCATTTATTATCACTGAATTATGCTTTATTAGACTAACGAGAAAATCTGCGTGACCTTGAATGGTTCATCACCACATAAGGATGACTCACATGGATATTTGTATCCTTTCATCACAGTATATTTTCTCTAAAAACACACAGTTTAGACAGGCCACCGTCTCTGAATAATTGGGTCGAATTAAGTGAGTTTAAGGTAAGGTGTTAGGATTAGTAAGAAACTAAATCATATCTTAAAAAGCCACTTGTAAAATTAAAACAAGCATACATGTAAGTGGTGTTTATTGTGCAATAACGAAACTAACAAAAAACAAGCCTTCTTTTTTATTATTTTTGATCAAACCAACTGAATTAGACGATTTGCAGATCTACAATAAAATACTTTGTTTATTTATGGGTCTGGATTTGCAAAACAATCTACCACAAGCTAAAAATAGGTATAATTTCAACAACAACAAAAAAATCACATTTCTACTGAAAACAGAATTCATTTGAGAATGTGCAAAGACTGCAATTAAATATAGAAAGGAGGAAAATCAGCCAAGGGGAATTAGCATTTTCCATGACCATCTGGCATCGGCGCAGGCGACAGGGAACAAAGGCGAGCTGGATGGAGAGGAGAGGCGAGTGTGCCATCGCATTGACCTGCAAATGAGGCTTTGTCACCGAGTTAAAGCTCCCTGACCCCCTTTACCCCCTCCCCAAAAAAGACTAAGAAGAAAAAAAAACCTATAGCGTGACGAATGGAGGCCTCAGTTCACTACATAGGATCTGCAAACCTGTCCAGGACTTATTGGAAAACTGCAAACAATCTTTCCGTACTTGTTGCAACTTCTTTGAAATCAAACCGGATTCAGTCCAGATATGCGAACTGTTTGCGTCAAACATAAATTCGTGCAGATCACAATCCACTGCAATGGTTTAGACTGTAAAAACACTATTACAAATCAATATATGTCGATTTCAATCTAAGTTTATAATGATAGATTTGACCTCTCAATGGGGCCTGTTGGATTTGTGCGCACAAGAGCTACTCAAAATGTTTTTACGCATGCGTCACTCTTTCCTTTCTGCTCCTCATAATTACGTAGAAGTATTTTGGTAAATGTTAGTGCTTGTAGACAGTTAAAAGTTTTTTTATTCTCAGTTTATTTTTCATTTTGCTTTTGCACCATCCAAAACACTCAGGCTGCTGTTGTGTGTAACATTTAGGGGGATGGGCTGGATGGGTTTTTACACCTGTGCCCCCTCCCTTTCCCCACCCTCTTCAACCCCCCCACTCCACTCTAGACGAGTGTACAGACAGGGGCCCACGTGTTTGCATAAAGGTGATTGCATCCGGAAGAGGAGATTTGTTGTTTACGTGCGTAACGGATAATAACTGGAAACAGGACATTGAAAGTACAGCTAAGTTCTTAAACATCAGCCCTTAAGAGCAATAAAACAGATCGTATCATTAGGAATAATATTACAAAACAAAAACAAGATGTTTTCAAGTTTTCAGAATTAAGATCCTAAATAATAAGAATGTGGATAAATAAATTTTACGCGCAGAAAATACCACAAAAGCGCCTCAAAGCATCACAAAACAATAAGACCTTTTGTAGAAAAATAGAGGTCTATTCTCGTTTTGGGTCCTTGCACATGCAGACGTGCCACAATGTTTTTCTTTTTTCCCCGTTCCTGGGCATTTTCTCTTTACATCCACTCAGTATTCATGCCTGCGCATAACAAAGAGCACGGCTCAATCCACACAGGAGGCGGTGTGACAGGGAACTCGTGGCAGCTTTTCAAATATCTTCTTTCTGTCTCCTCCTTTTCTTTGCATCTCGACTTTGGTCTCCGTCGGTGGGGGGGAGAGGGGCGGTTAATCAGCCTTCCACCTCAATCTCTAATTTACTTTGCTCTCCCCACGCATCAAGGAGATTGGATTTAACGCTGGCCACGAGAAAAAGAGATCCTTTACAGTGTTTCATGATGTGAAGGAGTGAAGGCTTTTTGGAGGCTGGTCTCCTTCAGTACATCACAAACAGACCTTACTGTACCAGAATCTGGGTCGTAAAATTATTTTCTTAGTGGTATTTAGAAGGTAAAAATGTGTACGTTCATATTAACCCTTTCATGCATAATGATCACTACAGTGGACAGATGTTCAGAGCTGGTCTCTTGCATATTTATGGTTTTCGTTGTTTTATTTCCACATCAGCCAACACAGTGGACACTTATGCATCATCCCATACACTGTAATTCATACCATTACTGTAAATTTGCTGTTCTAGATCAACCTAATCTGCAGTAACATGTTTGAGTTTAAAAAAAATTGCTAATTGTTATTAGACTGTAATTAACTGTTTTGTATTTTTTAAACAAAAAGTTTTTGTTTTTTTTTGCATTCTATCTCCATGCAGGTATGTTAAAATGTGAGAAAACATCAGATTAGCAGCATTAAACATGTTTTTATTTCATAGTTTTCACGCAGTATTTCAGTAAATACATGTTTCTTTGCTTCTAAAATTAAACGTGTTGTGTCCAACTGAGTGGATATTTTTGTAATTCCATGATAAATAGGTTCATAAAAATGTTTCTTTTCTCATGCCTAAAGAGGAATACAACACTCAGGAAAAAAAAAAAAAAATCTTCATTAATGTTCTCATAATTCATGCATGAAAGGGTTAAAATAGAAATAGCAGTTTGGAAATGTTTCTGTATATTATGTATATAACCTAGTTCACCTTGAAAACAGGGCAGAAAAACAGTCAAGTTGTAAATTAACAGGACTAAAGGTGAAGTGCTTTTAGTCCCATGAAGCTGTTTTCCCCAACTTCTTGTGTGAATAAGTGAATAAAGAAATTCTCACAAAGAATACAGAAGAAAACATAATTTTTCCCATTTGGAAAAGTTTGGAAGAATTTGGTGAAAATGTTTACATATTAAAACTGAAAGAAAGTATGTCTAAATATCATACATGTATGTTTACATTGATATATCTGCACTTTTTTTTTTTTTACTACTTTTGTATTTTACATTTTCTTACCTTGTCATACCGTATATTTCTATTGCACATTATAAATATAAATATGCACCTGCGTATATAACCTGTGTAATGACAATAAAACCTATTCTATTCTATTCTATATTTAGGCCCATATTTTCACAGTTTTAATGTGCCATCATCTTGTAATCATAAATAACTTATTTCAAAGTTACTTTTTCTCGAATTCCTTAAAATGTCTAAGACTTTCACAGAAACCAACATATTTAGGTGAACCTGTCCTAATCCTAATGTCGACTGAACCTTGTGTCTGATAATTAGAATGACGGTTTTTAAAACTGATCGTAAACTGATTAAAGGTGGAGATTTTTTCAGTTTGAACAGATTTAGTTAAAGGATGTGTATTGTCTATATGGCACCCCATTTTCTCGCCTGAAAAGTTGAAAAGGTCAAGCTATTGGTTTGCACAGTTATAAATAAAATTTAACAGCACAGGAGAATACAAATGTATCAGTGAATGTAAAACCATTTTAAGGCCCTACCAACATCCATATGGTCCATTTCAGGTTTTATTAACAATATTATATATCATTCACCATCCATTAATTATTTAGTTCTTATTTATTTATTATTGCTTTTATTATTACTAAAAATGCAATAATAATAATAATAATAATAATAATAATAATAATAATAATAATAATAATAATAATAATGGATTGGATTTCTGTAGTGCTTTTCAAGACACCCAAAGCGCTTTATATTATTGATCCATTATTCATTCATTCACACACTGGTGATGCATATGGACATTTTTGCAGTTTGAATTTAAACAAACATCTTCTCAGTCCTAAAGATCACCTCATTTTCCAGGGTACAAGGATCCACGCTGCAGATGTTGCCTTTAGAAGGAGCATTGATTTTCCTTTGAGAGAAGCTGACCCCACAGTCATGTGAAACACAGGTTTCTGCGCTCCCACCAATTGGTTAGCGTCAACATATGGTGTATGAGCTTTTATGATTGCATTCCCTCAGAGCACGCACACCAGCAGAGCCAGTGATGCAATGTGGATGACAAATACTTTCACATGTATCAGGAAAACTACACAAAGAAACTTGGTAACACTTTATAATAAGTACACACTTTGAAGCATTAGTTAAACATTAATAAATACTGAATTCATCATTTATAAAGCATATTTCTGATATGAATGCTCATTAGTATATGGTTTATGAGCAGAGTTAAAATGGTTTTACTCATCATTAATAAGCTCATCTACAATGTGCTTAATGATTGTATTCTCATACTTTATAAATTATGAATTCAGCATTTAAAGATTTCGTATTGCATCACTTACAAACAAGTTATGACACATTTATGCTCGCACATACACTATTCAGACATGTACTAATGGTTAGTGAATATGTTAGTGGGTATTTTATACTAACTCACAAATTTCTTTTCCAATAGATGTCCCATAAACAGTTCTTAATACAGGAATCCATTATTTCAGGGAGTTATAAAGCACTTACTACTCATTAATTAAGTCTATGGTGTGAGCTCATCTAAAGTGTGCACTATCTATGCCATCTAAAGCATTTACAAATTAGATTTAAAGGCTGTTAATGTCTAAAGACTCACAAAAGTTTCAGTTATTCTAATAAAGGAACGACACAGCACATGGGATTATCAAAAAAAAAAAACTGCATTAAAATAAACTTAACACATGATTCAGGGCGTTTAAACCATATACTAATGGGCATGCATGTCAGAAATATGCTTTATATATGATGAATTCAGTATTTATTAATGCTTAACTAATGTGCTTATTAATGATGAGTAAGACATTTATAACTGTGTTTATAAACCATATACTAATGAGTATTTATATTAGAAATATGCTTTATAAATGATGAATTCAGTATTTATTAATGCTTAACTAATGATTTATAGTGTGTACTTATTATAAAGTATTAGCAGAAACTTTTTCTTTTGATTCTGGGTTTGATTTTAGAATGAAAATATCAAACACCCAGTTTCAGTTAATTTCACAAGTTACTTAAACCAAATATAATTATTACATTTTGAGGCAGACCTTAAATGTGATGTCAGATGATGAGGTTACATGCTGGTTCACAGTGATGACACGTCTGTGTTCAGGGGAAGTCGTGTTGAGTTCAGTGTTTGCAGCAGCAGCTCACACTCCAACCACTACCTATTGTGGGCTTTAAACATCCCCACATACTGTACCTATCAAAACTGCATAGCTTCACTTGGGAGTGATGGCTTTACAACCAGAGAGCCATATGCAACTCTGCAGGACAGGGCCTGTCGCATTGTGGCAGTAATTGGACAGAGAGGAGAGAGGAGGAGACACAGATAGTGTGATGACACTTGAGAAATGAGATCTAACTCCAACCCAGCGCCAGTCCTGACAGCCAGAGTCCTCCACCTCCATTCTTCTGTACTCTTCTTTTGTCTGCATCCTTTTCAGTCCCTCTGAGCCAAACCTGTTCCCCTTCACATCCCGTCTTGCATGGGATGTGAGTCCTCTGTCGAGCGGCTGCTGTCTCTGCTTTATCTGTCCATCCATCCATCTCTGACGCCTCGCCTCCTTACTCCTCTCCTCCTCGTCCCTCTCTATTGGCAGAGAAGTTTTCTTCTCCTTCAATCATCTTGGCTCATAAAACTTGAGGAGGAGGGCTAGCAGGCCGTGTTTTCAGGGCTGGCTACACCGCTATGGGTGCACTGACTCGGACTAATGCTATTCACGCCACACATTTGCTCGCCAGGTCCTATGAAAAGGGATGGCCACAGCAGCCTTTATGGAACACACAACAAAGGACCATCATTCATCAGGCTGCAGAGCACCAAGGAGTGGCAAAGTTTCATCCCGCTAGCGCTCAGCTGCTTGCTTTTGCTATCATCATGTTTGGGCCTAATTGTCCTTTCAATGGGAGCTGTAATCTTCTTTATTCTTAGAAGGTCATGGTCACTGTATACTTTGAAAAACAGCAGCTTGCATGTTCAGAAAAACTGAAGCGCATTTGTTGGCAGAAAGTTGCATCGGTTTCTTAATCCTGCCATCTTCGAATAGCACTGGTGGTGCGTTTATGTCACAAAAAGAATGACGTGCACTGTGGCTGAGCGTCTGGTGGTGATATAGATTTATTGCCATACTCCCAGGTCACCAAGCCACTATTAATCTTCACCTTTCCTAGGCTGTTCCTTCACACAAGGCCAAAAGCTTTTGAGTTCTGTTGGCAGCTCCCAACAATACCCAGAATGCCGTGGGGCCTTGTCAGCCTGTCCTAATTTGTGGCTGAGATCCTGGGGTTGAATTCAGCCTCTGCTGGCTGCTTGACCTGCTGTATTCTGTTGGCGGATTAGCAACATCTTTTAGTCTTCATGCAGGGCAACACCAATGGGCTGATACACAGCCTGCAATTACACAGCAGGACAGGCCTGCTTAGACACACACACACACACACACACACATGCATGCACACACACACGTGCACACAAACACACTCACATAAATGTGTATGGATAGATGGCTTGAGGAATAGTTGGCCGAGAGGAGAAAGAGAAGCAGGTGATGTGGCGATAGGCTGCTTTGAACAGGACTTAAGAAAAAAGGGAGAGTAAAGGGAAAGGGAAACTGTCACAGTGTGTGTTTTGGGTTTTGTCCTTTCACAGCAGGTTTTCTGTCTGCATTGTGTACTCAGTACAAGTCAGCGTATAGATGGGCCAAGCTGCAGTTTATCTTCATAGAGACCAAGCAGTATCCTATAACAAAGCAAAATGCACATGGCAAGGATAAAGTTATTTCTCTTTCCTTTGACAATGCACATTTCAGATAGTGACAGATGCAGATAAAGCAAAAGCTGCTACTTCAGTTTCCTTTTATTCATTTCCCTCCCTATAAATTATAGAAACTGTCTTCACAATAATGGATAAAGTTTTTCTGTTACACTGTATTTGACCAGTAGTCACACCTCATGATGCAGTCAAGGGTAGAGAAATATCTAAAAATACCAGCTTTAAAAACTGGGGCCTTGAAGTTAAAAGAACATGCAGAAAGTCATTTTTGAGTTATGTTATGAGAGGAGTGGGAATGTCAAATTTCATGCTGAATTGAATACATTTCATATAACAACTGAAAGGGTTCTATCTGCACTCTTCTCTTTTACTTTGTTTTAATTGATTATTATTTATGTTTTACTGATAATGTTTTAATTGTAATTGTATGTTTTTAACCTGTCTCTTTTCCATGTTTTTAAAGCACTGTGAATTGCCCTGTGTATGAATTGTGCTATACAAATAAATCTGCCTTGCCTTGCCTTAAGAAATAAAAATAAAACACCTTTAGACTATATTGAGTATGTTCACAACTAAAGTATTCTATTTAAATGATATTTTACTTAATTTTAATTTGAAAACATGCCACTCGTTACTATTAATATACTGTGAACTGAACAATACATTTTGCTCAAAAATGTTTTCACTGTATTGGTCTTGATTATGTAGGCAATACAATGTCAAAGCTGTAGTTGTGGAATTAGAAGAACACTGCTGTTATCGCTGGGTTGTATTTCACTAGAACTGCAACACTATCATTCACTCATAAAAGATCTTAAGTGACATGGCAGCTACAAGGAAAAAACAGTGCAAAGCATTTCTCCAGGAGTGTTCACACAGATGCATTTGCACAGTGTGTTACACAAAAGACCTAAACATCAACAGGCAGATATGCAGCAGGTCAAGCGCAGATCAGATTTGGCAGGGTGGTGCAAAATCTTTCAATGCACACAAAGCCCTGAATGATGGGAATAGGGAAATTGGCAAACCTAGCATGGCGCTCTGCCATCAGGCCTTCCTCCCGCCTTTAGATTCATAACAGATGCATGTTCCTGGAAGACACTGTCAGCTGCACAAGAATAGACCAAAACGTGCTGACAATGACGGTGGGGACAGTGAAACACACACACACACACACACACACACAGACACACACACACACACACACACACACACACACACACACACACACACACACACACCGAACCAGCAGTGTTCACAAAGTCAGCATCCGAGTAACAATGACAACGCAGGACCAGGGAGGAGGGCATATGCATGTGTGTGTGTGCACAGACCTCTCTCCAGGAATAGGACCTATCGCTATGGAAACACGTCCTACCCCTCCTCACTACTACTCCTATGGCATATACACGCACACACTTGTCAGCTGCAGCCCAGGCGTTGTCTGAGCCCAGATGGTAGTGAACTGCATAACTCACTTATCTGTCTCTGGCCTCTAAAGGAATGCTTAAAGGCCTCTCCAATTCCCAGAGGACGTCACCAAAAACACAGAGAGTGAGAGGCACACCATCTGCTCCCAGACAGTGGGTACCCCCCCTTCCTGTCCGTCCCCCAAATTCATCCTCCCTTTTTTTTTTTACCTTTAACACCCAAAACACTTCTTGTGATGCCTAATTTGTTCCTAGTGAGTCACTGCGGGGGGATGGGAGAAGAACACGGACGTAAAAGTTTACAAAACAAAAGCAAAAGAGGAACATTTAGTCACTATTTTGATTTCCATTTGATTCTATTTTAATCCAGCACAGAAAGCAAAAGCATATTTTGGTAACACTTTATAATAAGTACACACTATGAAGCATTAGTTTAGCATTAACAAACACTGAATATATTATTTATAAAGCATATTTCTGACATGAATACTCATTAGTATGTGGTTTATAAGCACAGTTATAAATGTGTTACTAATCATTCATAATCATTCATCATTCAATCATGCAGTTTGTTTGATAATCCCATGTGCCGTGTCTTTCCTTTGTTAGAATAACTGAGACTTTTGTGAATCTTTAGGCATTGCCAACCTTTAAATGTAATTTCTAAAGGCTTTAGATGGCATAGATGGTCCACACTTTAGATGAGCTCACACCATAGACTTAATTAATGGGTAGTAAGTGCTTTATAACTACCTGAAATAATAAATTCCTGTATTAATAATTGTTTATAGGAAAATAAATGTGTGAGTTAGTATAAAATACCCACTAAAATATTCACTAACCATTAGTACATGTCTGAATAGTGTATGTGCAAGTATAGATGCACATCATAACTGGTTTGAACCTTGTAAGTGATGCAGTACAAAATTTTTAAACACTGAATCCATAATTTATAACGTATGAAAATACAATCATTAAGCACATTGTAGATGAGCTTATTAATGATGAGTAAAACATTTATAACTGTGCTTATAAACCATATACTAATGCGTATTCATGTCAGAAATATGCTTTATAAATGATGAATTCAGTATTTGTTAATGCTTATCTAATGCTTCATAGTGTGTACTTATTGTAAAGTGTTACAGCATATTTTAAATGTGAAAACAGATCATTTCAGTCACAACTGATGAATGGTTGATTGTATCATCTCTTTGTTAAGGAAAAGGATGAAGCTTTTAAATTAAATATTTTTTTTGTTGTACTTTATATTAACCTTTCACGCATGGCCTTACTTCAGTGGACAGTTATTCAGTCTTCAATTAAATCTACATTATAGGCAGTAATGACTCAACTCAATTAGTTGTGTGTTTTGTAATATTTGATAGGTTCACTTTACTGTAAATGCTGCTGTGATACTTGGATTTCCCCACGGTGGGATAAATAAAGCCTTGTTTTATCCTGCTATATTGTTTAATGAATCCAAAACATGTGGTTACAAAGAAAGTCTGTAATAAGCTACAGTTCATGGAATAGTTTGTTCACAGTTTAATCTTTATGGTTTTTGTTATTTTCTGTCAGTGAAGTTACGGACATTTTACCTTGATATAATGTTTTCTTACATCAGCAATATATTCTTTTTGTGGAAAGAGCTTGTGGATGTTTTTGTGCTTCCAAAATTAATACTATTACATCTTAACCCATAAAGATCCAAACAGTCTACTGATCTAAACTGTTTGATACCAGTTGATCCACTAATCCTATCAATGCATGTAAATAATTGGTGTAAAATACAGTTTGTCATCTTTTCATGGTCATCAGATATGACACATTTGGACGTTCAGAGGCTCCGTAGTTACCATGGAAACACTGTCATATTCTACAACATTGATTCACCAGTAAAACCCATGGAGTTTGATCAGTGACAGTGGATGGAGACACTTGTTTTATGTTTAGTGACATATTTTGCTGAAAAAGTCACTTTTTGTTCAGTTTTCTCTGTTTCTGATATAATAACCCTCAACTTTAATCTGAACTTTAATGAACATCTACATAATCAGTGATTTAAATAGAGGAAAATACCTGATTTTGACTGTAAAAACACAAAAATATAGTAATAATGGTTAGTACATGGAATAATGGAATAAATGGTAAAAAAAAAAAAAAAAAAAAATCACTTAAGAAAAGTTAATTATAGAGAAAAAATTATTTTGGAACTGCCACATAAGTAAAGTGTTGATGGATTCCACTACAATGCTAAAGTATTATGCTAAAGACATAAGGCAAAGCAAGGCAAGGCAATTTATTTGTATAGCACAATTTATACACAGGGCAATTCACAGTGCTTTACAAAAATGGAAAAGAGACAGGTTAAAAACACACAATTACAATTAAAACATAATCACTAAAACATAAATAATAATCAGTTAAAATAAAGTAGAAGAGAAGAATGCAGTTGTTCTATGCACACTTGAACAGAACTGCTTTCAGAGTATAAGATAAGATAACATAAGATGGTGAAGAAATCAAATTGGAGATTAGGGATGTAACAATTACCGGTATAACAATAAACTGTGGTAAAATTGCAGACGGTTAGTATTATCGTTTAAATTCTAATTATCATGATAACTGTGTTTGATTACCACACTTTTAGGGGAAAAAACGCCTATGTAAAGATCTGCTTTTATGTCAAATATTTGAGTATAGCTTTAATTATTACAATTTTAATTTTATATACCTAATATTTGAAACCAATATTCACTTTTAAAGTCTTTGAAAAGGTTCATTAAGCATCTGTGTGTTATTTATGCAATAAATTATATACACTTTTCAAATTGGATTTTGTATATTTTTTTGTGTTTTCTTTCCTTTTATGCTGATATAGTAGGTTAAAGAGAAAAAATAATAGACAGATGAGATAGATGAAGTTGTGCTGAAAAAACAGATCCCAAACATGGGAATAGTAAACATTTGTTTATATAGTATATAAAGGCAAAATCAAAAGGACTGAAAAACAGACAAAATAGACTCAGACCACTAAGGGTTGATATTTGAATGTTTCTGCCAACAGAAGGTACATTGTGCCAATTTTTATTTATTTATTTTTTAAATACAACTTGGTTAAATTATTTCAGTGTGTGTATTAGTACTTTTTGAACATTTTGAGCACAATTTCAACAATACCATGATAATAATGATAACCGTGATAATTTTGGTCACAATAACCGTGATATGAACTTTTCATATCGTTACATCCCTATTGGAGATGCTTTATGTCAAAAATACCAGTTTATGAACAATTCATGTGTGAAAGCATTAAAATCAATCAAACACATTTTTAACATTTAACATTTTTAATTAGTGTACACATATTGTACTACTCTACAGTGTTTTGGCTCAGGCTAAGGCCTATGAAAACCCATGATCACCCAATTTTGTAGAAATCCCGGCCTAGATGAGTCCACACAGTCCTTCATTCATTTTTTTATGATGAACATATGAATAACATAGCATTCCTTTTTATATAAATATGTGATATAATGCCCCAGTTTTCATGCTGTAAGTACAAGACAGTCCAGACATAACCCAGGGACAAAGAGGCCTTGCATACTTTATACAGGGACAGTACAAGCCAAGGGTCAGTGGGTTCAGTCTATGCAACCCTCTGTGCGGGAATCCTCACATCGCTCCGGATGGGTGGCAGACTGGGGCTTTCCAGAAAGTTCTTACTCCTACTTTTCCAGGCAGACATGCTGGAAATGAGTGTGAACTGCAAATTATCTGTATATGAGAGTTTTATACTGCATATACATCAGAGAAATGGTAATAGTGGAACTTAGGAACATGAGCTTTATTTCTTCAAATATGTTTTATGAATTTTTACTCAAGGACTTTTTTTTTTTTTTTGTCATAGGAACTACATTACTTGTGAAGAGCATGTATGAACTAGTGATATCTCATGGAAAAGAGAAGTTAATTAAACACACCTTAAACACAGTGGTGAAGCTGCCTGTATGTTGTGCCTTCATCACAGAGCCAACTCTTTACTCTCACTCTCTAATCCCGTGATTAAATCCCAAACCCCTCTTTGGCTTGATGCTCATCGCTTCATTGTTTAAAGATGTTTGATGGAATCTGGTAAACTCCACCACCCACTGAGGCAAGTGTGGCTCAGGTGCCGTGTTCACCACATGTGCTTGTGTGCGTGTTAGTGTGTGGTCTGTCCAGATTGTGTGAGCGTAATCAGATGGTTTACTGAGGTCTTGTGCATGTGTGTGTTTTGCACGCACTGAAAATAAATGTAGCTTTGCACAAACTGAGGTGGTGAGCAAGGCAGATAAGGAAAGTCAGGAAAGTGAAAATGGGGAAATGTTTGTTTTTGTGTGCTTGAGAGAGAGAGAGAGAATTCTCCCTCTTGACAAACTGCCCATTGTGTGAGGAGAGAGGAAGGAGGGCAGTGTTTTATCAGGACAGTACATACGTAACTGCCTGCCACAAACGGAGGGACAGAAAGTAACTGACCCAAACACACAGACCTGATTCTCTCCCTGTCTCTTTCTCTTTTTAACCCATAAAGACCCAGTGCTACTTTCATGTTAGTTCCCAAATTAATTTCTCTTTCTTTTTAACCTTTCTTAAGAAATTTATCACTGTTCATTATAATATTATCATCTGTATTTTGTGTTTTTCAAGTAAAAATCATGTACTTTCCTATATTTAATTCACTGATCATGTTGATTTTCATAAAAATTCAGATTAAAGTTGAGGGTCATTACATAAGAAACAGAAAACTGAAGAAAAAAGTGACTTTTTCAGCAAAGATATCAATAGCTGAACATGAACTAAGTGTCTCCATCCACTGTCACTGATCAAACATGGGTTTTACTGGTGAATCAATGTTGTAAAAGATGATGTTGTTTCCATGTTCACTACGGAGCCTCTGAACATCCAAATGGGTCATATCTGATGACCATGAAAAGATGACAAACTGTATTTTACACCGATTATTTACATGGACTGATAGGATTAGTGGATCAACAGGTATTAAACTGTTTACATCAGTAGAAGGTTTGGGTTGTTTGGGCCTTAATGGGTTTTAAACGTCTACACTGCAAAAAATGCAACTTGTGTTTTTTGGCCTAAAACAATAATTTAAGTTGGTAAAACTTGAAAGTATAAATTATTGACATTTAAAGCAATAATGTGAGTTAGCACAACAAAGCAAGTCAGGTGTGCGCTCCAGAGTTGTTAATACTGATATCTTTAAGTTGAGGTTTAATACAAGGGACAACAGTTCTGTTAACTCTTACGTCTTTGTTGTGAAATGCCAACTTTCTGAGTTGGCACGTTCCACTTGAAGTCTCATTGTGGCTGTGCTGCCTCTAGTTGGAGTCCACACAAGTAAGTTTTAACCAACTTTTAATTAAATTAAGTTAAAATGATACAGGAATTTTATTCTGAGGCCTGTAATAGCCCCAATACACAGTCTGAGGTTGCAAATGGAATGACACTTAATGTAGCGGACTGCAGGGATGTTTCTGCATTGCTCTGTGGGTGTTTTATGTTCTATTCTACACTCACAGTAACTTTGAGACCATATTTTTTGACATAATTTTTATTTTGAAACCCTAAACTGGAATTTTTTCATATGAATCATTTGTTTAGGATATTGGCATACAGAAACAAAAATCTAAAGTTTCAAGAATAATTTCAAAACAAAAAACTTAACAAAAGAAAATGGCACCTGCCGAACACAAAGTCACAACAGTAGCGGTCCTGGTCAGGAGTTGTCACTCTCTCTCGCCCTGGACACGGTCTATGGTCAACAGAGCCTGTGGTGTTGTGGCGTTCAACCAGGTTTGTGATTGTGGGTTAGGGAACAGCCCATGCATAGGCCTGGCTATATCACTGCAGCTCAAACCGGCCTCCACCATACCCAGTGCCTGGAGACGTTGTTCATGTGATAGACGTGGCATGATGCCGTTCACTGGACTAACAATGGTGGCCTTTTTTGGGCCTTTATATAGGCCTTCAAAACCAGTCCTGAAATTGTGCAAATACCCACTGAGTATTGCTCAATGTGTATTTGGTCCACTTATGCAAAGAGACCAACCCATGTGCAATGAACCACGACAACAGGACAACTCATCATTATCTGAACTACCCAAGCACTAAGTCATCAATAAATCCACAATGAATTATTACAACCAATTATTACAACATTTCTACCTCAAAGTTTCTACTGACTGTCAGTATATATTCTGTTCTATGTTCTGTGTTATGTGCGGGCGTTTTTGGACTTATCGTGGGAATTTAAGTGAGTGTGTGGGCGTGGCAATAGCTTTACTGGCATTTTATGTTCATGTTTGTTTTTCTGAAGCGACACCATGACTGTAAGTCGTAGGCAGAACAGTGCCTTTAAATGCTCCAACCACTTTCTAGGGTTTGGTGGACCGGTTTGGCGGGCAGTGACTTATCAAAATAAAAGCTTTATTTGAAAGAGTATAGACATTTCAAGATGTCCTGGTCTCACTGCTACAACATTTAATGAATGTGGGCCTCCAACTAACTGTGGGGCCCCCTCTAGGCTGTGAGGCCCTAAGCAGCTGCTCAGTTTGCTAATAGGACAAGCCAGCTCTGAGCAGAAGTAAGGATCAGAAGTTATTACCATGTAAAATTATAAGTTAGTACAATTTACAGTTGAATTGACAAAAATCTAAATTCAGAGTTCAGCAAACTTAAAAGCAAAACTTACAATATTTAGTTTAATTGCCCAACTTAAAATTGTATTCATGTTTGTTGCCTTGAAATTTGGAGTTCACCCAACTGTTCTTTTTTTTTTTTTTGCAGTGTACAAGATTCTTAGTATTTTCATTAATGCTTTAATTTCTCAGTATGTTTCATATGAACCCCATGTTCTGTAACCTGTACATTTGTTAATAAAAGCTGCGTTCAGTGTTGCAAATGTTATGCTACTGAACTGAAGTGTGAATTTGGGTTCACAGAAATTAAATGGAACTCTTCCCCAGCTGATAAAAAGATAAAGTGGTAATAGAGGTGCATAGAACAAGTCAGAAAAATAGAACAGAGAAAATGTTTGGTTTTGTTAAGTGAGCAGATCAAAGAAGACAGACGAAATAAGAGCTGCGCATAAACCCAGAGAGAGATACAGTACTGATGATAGGGCAACATGTCTGAACAGACAAACTACACAAACCTTTGAAGTTTTACTTATGTGTTTGTGTATGAAATGCTCTTTATACTCCTATAGCTTCATCTTAAAGATCTAACATTTTAAAAATAGCCATAAATCATTGTGGAGTGATTTGTTTTGAGGATCCATGATTTAAATTGTTTTGTGGTTCATTCATTACTTTGTGCTAAAACTTTTTATGGATAGTCCATCTGCAGAAAGTTTAATTGTAACATTACATTACAACATTACATTACAAACCAGTGATGCTGTAAGGTTGGAAAAAGAAAAACAGATTAGTATAATGGGAAATGTTTCATTCTTCAAGTTATAAGAAGGTATATATTTCCGAGATAAAATTCGATATTTTTTCTTTATTACGACATGTATGACTTTATGACAACGTAATAGTTTATGTTGTTAAACTGTGATAACGTTTCAGATTACAACATGATCACTGCTGAGACTGTCATCATGTAAATCATGTTTAAGGAAATGATGCGTGAAGGTTGTAACATGATACTGATCCATCTGTCTTTCAACTTGACAGCATTACACTGTAATTTAGAACAGACAAACACACAAAACAGGAATCATTTTCTCATAATTTTGTGTAAAAAGGGTGGATAAGTCAAGAGGAGACAGTAGATTATATATAGAGTGTATGTTAGGTTTCAGTGAACTCTCTGCAGGTTTACTAACCAAATAGAAGGGGACCAAAATTAACCCACAAAGACCCAGTGCTATTTTTGTGGCAGTTCCCATATAATTTTTTCTCTATTTTTAACATTCTTAAGTCATTTATCAACTAACATTCTAACATTATGCCCTGTATTTTGTATTCTTATGTATTTTCCTATATTTAATTCACTGATCATGTAGATGTTCAAAAAAGCTCTGACTGAAGTTGAGGGTTTTTCTATCAAAAACAGAGAAAACACAAGAAACTGTGACTTTTTGAGTAAAATTTATCAGTAACTGAACATAAATCCAGTGTGTCCATTCACTGTCATTGATCCAACACCATGGGTTTTACTGGTGAATTAATGTTGTAGAAGATGTTTCTATGTTCACCACGGAGACTCTGAACGTCCAAATGGGTCATATCTGATGACAGAGAACAAACTGCATTTTACACCAATTACACTGGTATACTTTTTTTTTTTTTTTTTAAGAAATTATCTGCTTCAGAGATTAAAGCTATACTGTATGATGTGGCATTTTTACACTTTTCTTTTGTCATCTTAAAATGCTCCTAATAAGTGTGTGTCAAACTAAAATGTAAAAGAAATCCACCAGGTATTGAAACTCAAAAATGTTTAATTCTCATATATTTCTAATAAAAGTCTGACCAATCATTTTAGTCGGTCCGAATAAAATAATTGGCTGAACCTGACTGAGCCTCCTGTCAATCATCCGTTACGGCCGTCCAGCATCCGATCCATTATCGCCGTCTCACATCCCATATGTGTTCCTCTGAATCTGACGCTTCACTGGCGCTGCTTCTCCTGTCACTGACCACAGTCTACTGTCTAGGATGTGTTTGGATAGAACTGACATGCACATGTGGAAGGGGAAAAACGGATTTATGAACAGAAACAACAACTGAGGGGCACAAACGGGAGTCTGATGAATGAAGGATGGAGATAAAAGTCCGGAAGTCAGCTGTACTGGACTGAACAGGTCTGCATAAAGCTCAGCTTTTATGACGGTGGGACTCATACAGGTACATGTACATGGTGTCACACATGTAAGATGATGTAGGATGATAATTGTATGGACTATGAAACTTCAAATGTACACGGAAAATTCGCGGAGGCCGCGCGTTCACAGTGCGCGCGCCCATCCCCTGGGCACTGCAGTGACGACACTGACCCAGTACTGCACAGACCAGGTCTACTGATGGAACAGGAGCCGCGGGCCCGCGGCAGGTGGATGATGCATCTGATTACTGAGGGAGGGGTCCGCCGACAGGCCAAAATGGACCGGACCTCCACCTCTGCTTCCTCCTCCGTTTCCATCGCGCATCAGGAGAGAGGAGGAGGAGCCTCAGTGCTCAGGCAGAGGGAAGGGGGCGGGGCTTTGGAGGGAGGCGGGTTGTTCATGTTCAAACTTTTACTAAGTGCTGTGAGAAATGCCACATCGGTAGGTATAGCTTTAAATGTGCTAAATGTCACATATTTTAATAAGATTAATTGGAAAACAAATGACAAAAGTGTTGGTTTGCTGATGGTTTCGAGGTATACGATAAAGTGTTATTACACATATATATTGGCTAATGTACATTTATACAACAGATTTATTAATCTTCCACTAGATAGAACCTGTAAACTGAATGTTTTGTAATGTGCAGACTAGAGCTGCACAATATATCGTTTGAGCATCGACATCGCAATGTAAGTGTGAGCAATAGTCACATCGCAGGTCCTGCGATGTAGGAGGCAAATGAACTCAACGTGTTCTCATCTAATTTCAGCCTGGGTACCTGACACATACTGCACGCAGCAATCCACCAATCACAATCGTTCTTAATCAGTTTGCCAAAGCAGACCACGCCCCTGCACATGGAGTGAGTCACTGGTAACAACCAAGGTTATGAGCCTTAACGAAAACTAACGAAATGACAAAAACTAGAATTGTAAAAAACCATTTTGTTAACTGAAATAAATAAAAACTATAATTAAAAGAAAAAACGATAACTAACTGAAACTGTATTGTGCACTTACAAAACTCACTAAAACGAATACAAATTATGGATAAAATTCCCTTCATTTTCGTCTTTGTCAATGTCGGATTGATAGGAAAGTGATTTATTTTGCTCTAGCAATTTTAGCTAGTGGCACCATACGGTACTTTACAGTCTGTCACTTCTCTTCACTTGCGGTTTAGACTTGGCTTCTGGTCCCCCACTCTACCTGGAAACATGGAGACTAAAGTTGGGAGAAAGCAGCAGAGTCCTGTCTGGGCTTTATTTGAATACGACAGTGAAGAAGATAAAAGATACGACAAAACTAAAATTAATACTAAAACTAAACTAAAACTAAGCATTTAGAAAATAACGAAAACTAATAAAAACTAGCAAACCTGCTCTAAAAACAAATCAAAACTAAGTGACTTAGAGAAAAAAAAGAAACTAAAAAAACTAAACTAAATAAAACTAAACTAGAATGAAAAATCCAAAACTATTATAACCTTGGTGATGACATTGAAAATGAGAAATGAACAAGAGAAATTCACTGAAAAGGAAGATTTGGTACCAAAAAGAAAAGCAACATCAGTTATTTGGAATTATTTCACCTACAAGAAGGATGATACTGAAACACGTGTTCTGTGTCGATAGTGCTTTGCACTTGTTGCCACAACATGAGGACACACAACTAATTTGTTTGGCCATTTACATTGGCACCACACAGTTATTATATCCCCCTGTGTAGTTTTTCATATCACAATGTATATCTCAGAGTTTAAAAAATTTTTAATGTCAGTTGTTTCCAACATCGTGCAGCCCTAGTGCAGACAGTGTTTTGAAGTACATCTGGTAGCTCTGAGACTAATATTCCTTTGGAGTAAAACCCATTCTCTCGTTAATTCTCAAATGTCACATTTTGACCCAAGACTGTTTCTTGGAAACTTCAGCCAACCAAGGTTTTTTTTTATCAAAGTGTTTTTTATTACATATCTAGTCACAGAAAAGCATAATGCAGTCATGGTTTTTTTTTTTTTGTAACCCAAATCCATGACCATTCCCACCCTGTTGCACCAATAAATAAATAAATAAATAAATAAATAAATAAATAAATAAATAAGTAAATAAATAAATAAATAAAAAAAAAAAAAAAAAAAAAAAAAATACAATAAAATAAAATCAAATAAATAAATAATTGACAATAGTAAATGAATAAATAAATAAGGAACACAGATATTAGTCACAGACCCGTATTAATAAAACTACTATGGAATAATTGAGGGATCTACCTCTTTTATGTGATTCAGAACAGGTTGCCAGGTACTGAAAAACGTATTGGCACATCCTCTTATAGAATATCTGATTTTTTCCAATGTTAAGTGATGTAAAAGATCCAGAAACCAAGATATTAATGTTGGAGGCTGTTTATCTTTCCATTTTAGTAGTATTAGTCTACGAGCTAGAAGAGTGGTGAAGGCAATTAGATTTTTAGATTTTTGGTTAAAAGACTGTAATGTAATGCCAAACATTGCAACTGTTGCCTCAGGTTCAATATGAGACCCTGTTACATCACAACTACGGTGACTACAGTGATACATATGTATTTATATATTGATAAAGCTGCCGCCCACAGTCTCCATTGACCAATCCAGGAAGAAATTTAAATATAGACTGCCAAAAGTTTTTCAGTTTTGAACAAACAACCAACGTTTTTGACTGGTATTTTCTTTATCAGTGACTCACACATGGTAGAATGTCACTACTTTTATTCTGGAGCCATTTTACTTGTAGACCAGTGTTATTTACATGTATTGACAGGATTAGTGGACCAACAGGTATTAATTTTGGTTGCCAGTGGACGTTTGGGTCTTAATGCGTTAACTAAAATAAACTAAACTACCATTAATTAAACCATGGATCTCCAGGCAGAACATCGGCTCTGGTAAACCTAGCGGAACCGTCCAAAGCATCAGTCTTACTAGCAGAATATGAGTACAGTCCAATAAATAATGTTCTTGGAAAGGCATCAGTTCCAAGTGACAAATCTAAAGTAAAGTCTAGAGTCGTGGCATCAGTCTTCAACAAGCCCAGACAAGCACTTTCATCATGTGGCCCCACAGAACCACCAGTCCTGAGCAGCTTTTCGTCAGCCACGACAAAACGTGTGGAACAAATGGCACCAGCCAAATGGAGAGGCAATAAGGCGAGGGGCCCTCAGTGAAGTGTGTGTGAGTGTTTGTGTGTCTGAGCGTGCGTGTGCGGGAGCGCGTGTGTGTTGATAAAGTGTACCCAAGCAGACAGGACGTGGTGTGTGTGGATTTTGCGGAGTGAATGGTGATTGTGTGTTTTCAAAAGAGAGGGGGGTGTCTCCCTGTGTGACAGTGAATGTCGGAGACCCCTGTGAGTGAGGGCGTGTGTGTGTTTGTGCGTCCGTGTATGTGTGTGTGTGTGTGTGTGTGTGTGTGTGTGTGTGACAACAGGCCAGGGTGGGTGAGAAAAAGCAGTCTGTTGGTTCA
The DNA here is from genome assembly GCF_902148855.1 of Sphaeramia orbicularis. Lineage (NCBI taxonomy): Eukaryota > Metazoa > Chordata > Actinopteri > Kurtiformes > Apogonidae > Sphaeramia > Sphaeramia orbicularis. The sequence continues at coordinate 44,716,281 of NC_043962.1, read as the reverse complement.
AGTATGCCCCCATGTGACGGTTGTGAGAAGTTGAGGGTTGAGTCCAGAAACTGACAGACTTTTAATTTAATGTGGATCGTAAAATCATTGTAATTTCCTTTAAAATATAAGTGTTGTCAAGTTCAAAACTTTTGGGAACATTACGCTTTTGATGAGATTGTCAGTGGTAAGACCTGCGCAACCAAAGCGTTAACTCACATCACTGTCACATTCATCTGACCTTTTGATGGCTTCCCTTCACTGGTAAAATTCACTATATTTAAGTTTTTCCTTTCATTTGTCACCAGTTTGCAACTTATTACGTCCGCCAAGGAGGTTATGTTTTTGTCGGCGTTGGTTTGTCTGTTTGTCTGTCTGTGTGCAAAATAACTCAAAAAGTTATAGACGGATTTGGATGAAAATTTCAGGAAATGTTGATACTGGCACAAGGAACAAATGATTAAATTTTGGTGGTGATCAGGGGTCGGGGGGGGGGCACCCACTGATCTGCCTTGGCGGAGGTCTGCGCTCTACGAGTGCTTTTCTAGAAAAGACAGTGCAGACCTCCCCCAAGGCAGATCAGCCCCCCCCCGATCACCACCAAAATTTAATCATTTGTTCCTTGCGCCAGTATCAACATTTTCTGAAATTTTCATTCAAATCCGGGGCACTGATCCGCCATGGCGGAGGTCTGCGCTCTCCAAGTGCTTCTAGTTTGTGTAAGATTTCTACAGATCTAAGAAACAACATCTATGTGGTAGAAAATGAAGGTAAGTGAGAATATAGCCTGTGCAATAATGGTATTTGTGCATGTGGAAAAGACTAGGAGGAGGACAACGTTATGGCCGAGGAGACGAGACCAACTTGGGATGCCAATTTTCCAAAGAACATGTGGTATTGTGTGTTGGTCAGTGCGTCATTTCATGCTGCAGCGCTGTTGGTCGGTTAGGAGACATAGAATGTAGCAGCAGTCACGCTGTGAAATGTCATCGTTGTTTTGATCTTAAGTTGTAAAATCATGACATTGGCCATTTTCATTTTTATGTATGACCATTTTGGAATCACATCTACAGATGTTTTTTTCATGTTGGCCATCTTTCATTGGAGAAAGCACTAAATTAACCACTTTAAAATACCTCCAGTGGTGGATAGAGGAGGATGACCATTATACCAATCATTGTCTTATGGCATCATGGCATCATGAACTAAAAGATTAATTTATGTTACCTCTTAAGTCAAATTTTCATTCAACTATTTTTATTTTTATAGCAATTTGTACTTGTCTCCTCCATTGTGGTGATGTTTATCTACTTCATTGTGTGTTCAGTTGTAAGGTGCATAGAAGATCATAGGGTTATAACAATGTAGTTTTACTTTTACTTTCAATTCCAAATAAATGGTGTAAATTAATTCCAGTCTTTGAGCTTCAGTTCTTGTCCCACTGTGCATACTATAGTCTCATATTGAATCATGACATGTTGAGTACCAGAGCTGAAGCTGCATAGAAATCATGTTTTACCAATATCATGTCTACTTAAAGTTCAGGGGTGGGCAACCTGTGGCTCCTGGGTCACATTTGGCTCTTTAGCCATTTTCTAGTGGGTTCCTGTGGCTTTGTCAAAAAAAAAAAAAAAAAAAAGGAAATTAGTACTACTTACATTTTAAACATTTTGCTATTATTATTGCAACCATAAAGTCATTCTGATGTTACGCAATTCTAAAAATGTAAACTGTAACTCTAGTGAATCCAAAAGTAGAAGTACTAGTCGTAGTAAAAGTAGAGTACTTTTTCATTTTTATGACACTGACGTTATTCATCTGTATACTCCATTACAAAAAAAAAAATCACATGCCAGTCAATTTTTGCTGCAAAACACAATAATGATAAATAACAGCTTCTAACAGAGTCACCACTTTGAGGTAAAACATATTAAGGGGATTTTTTTTGGCTCCAGACAGACTTTTTTTTCTGTCCAAATATAACTCTTGAGATAGCACATGTAGCTGACCTTTGATCTAGTTTAACTCCTATGTGACTCAGAGGTTGGGTGTTTCCATTGCCTTCTAACTATATTAAAACTAAAAGAATCCTAGCACAAGAAAAACATTTATCATATATGTATTCAGTAAATTATATCATTGGTCTCATAGCATAATTGCCAAAGTCATATTTTTGGCATAATTTTACTCTTCCAACACTACTGCTTCGTTTTATGCAGATTTCAGAACTCGGCCAAAAATATGACTTAGGCCAGGGGTGTCAAACTGATTTTAGTTCAGGGGCAAATCAGTGACAAATCTACAATTACAGTATAAAAATCTTTACATCCACAAAGTTTCATTAAAAATGAACAACCTGAAATAACTGCCATTTTCATATGCTTATCATTTACAACCTATAGTTCACAGTGAATCTAAAAATACACAAAACATTTAGTAACAGGTGGAATATTATTAAAATTACACTTACTGCTCTTAAGATGTTTCAGGTTGTTTATATTTAGTTCAAGTTATTCACATTTTTTGTGAAAGGATAGTTTGTAAATGCTGTCTCTACACTTACGGTCTGGACTCTGTAGAGAGTTTTAAAAAACACCTCAAAACACTGCTGTCCAAACAGGCTTTTTAATTTCCCATCTGACTCAGGGCTGCTACAAACTGATTGCACTTTATATGTATATATTTCTATTTATTATATTTTAATTGTATCTCAATTGTATTTTATTGTGTTTTAATGGTATTTTAATTGTTTTTTATTTGTACTGTTTATTTGTACTTCGCACTGTAAAGCACTTTGTGACTCTGCGAAGAGTGCTCTATAAATAAAATTTACTTACTTACTTACAAGCATTTTCATGGAAATTTACTTTTTCTGCACTGAAAACACAGACAAAAGTTTGTAGTTGTTATTATTTATAGGTTATTATAATAGTATTTTACTGATCTGACCCACTTAAGATCATTTTAGTCTGAATGTGGAACCTGAACTAAAATGATTTTGACATCCTTGATTGTTAAAATCTTCACAAATTCATCCCATGGGCCAGACTGAACCCTTTGGTGGGCCGGTTTTGGCCCTTGGGCCGTATGTTTGACACCTGTGATTTAGGCAATTATGCTGTGAGGCTAACAATATTATAAATCTACATGCCAGTACACATCTCTTTTCCAGTGACAAATACATTTAACATTTCTTGGATCTAATATGACTGACGTTATCCACGTATAGGGATGGGAATCGAGAGCCGGTTCTTTTTTGAGAACCAGTTTCCAGTAGCACGATTCCTTGGAATTGTTTGTCTGCCTGCTTAACGATTCTGCTTATCGATTCCGCCTTCGTTGTGCATGCGTGATGACGTCACACGTACGCTGCATTGTTTTGGTCAGAACGTAGCCAACATGGCGTTGAGGCAGAAACGGTCTAAAAAGACGACACCAGGTCCACTTACTTGGAACACTTGCAAAGCTTCCATGTCTTCAAAAGGGTGGAATCCCTCCAGTATCCTCAAACATTTGTCCACAACATGTGAATCATTCACAGGAATGTCACGTATTTGATACGCTACTTAGTGACACTTGTGAATGTAACGGCAGAGTGAACACCGGGCCGGTTCCGGTGTGGGCAACAAACGTCGTACCCCCTCAAATACAAGAGTCTGAAGGTAGGAAGGGAAAGGAAATGAGGTGCACAACAATAGGAGACAAGCTGAGCTGAGTCGAACTGGTTCCACGTAGTAGAAATGCAGCAATAGAGGAATTAGTAAAACATCTTTTGTTTCACTTTCACTGTAGCCCCCCCCCGAACCAGGCCCGGCGTCATCTGTTATTATTATTTGTACATACTGTATATGTTATATTTTCTGAGCAGAGATGGAAATATAAAAGACAGCTAATGCAAACACACCCGTTTGTACTCTTTTATTCCCTCACCCAATGAGAATCAACAAGAGAATCGATAAGGAATCGGATCAATAAGCAATATCGATAATGGAATTGGAATCGTTAAATTCTTAACGATTCCCATCCCTATCAACGTACCTGGTTTATTTCTGGAAACACTACTAACTACACACCCCCATCACTGCACGAGAGGTGGAGTAGATAGTGTGTCCAGTATAATCTTCTGTGGTGGATTTGACTCTTGAATGCCTCGTTGACGGTCTCCCTAACTGATCCGTGCTTCTACTACATCCAAGAGGATTTTCACCCCTTTGAGTACTCCGACAAAGAAGGAGGGAGCGTTAAGATTTAAAGGCCCAAATAACACACCGTCAGGCTCAAGAGACACTTGCAAAACAGTCAAGAGGGCAGGCAAGCAAAGTAAGCAAACAAAGCCACTGGGACTGAGATATAGTGTGTTTATATTTTGTTAAGAAAACACAAATCAACCTTTTTTTGTTTTGCTCTTTTTTATCAGATGGCCGTAATGAGCAGCCATCTGCATGGTTCACTAACAGGGCCTGATGATCAGAGAGTGCTCTTATCATCAACAGAAAACTTCAAAACCAACATCAACAAACATTCGGCAAAAGCCAGATGAAGCCGCCTTCTTTTCATCTTCATCCCTCCTGTCGGCTCCGTCTAGGATTGTGATTTTGTTCCGTGACAGAGTCCAGTTTTATCAGGCTATTACGCTTAAATTAACCCCAAATCTCTTGTATCTCTTTTATCCCCTGGTGTGTAGTGTGTAGCATATGCGCAGCAGTGGAATCAAACCTCCATTATATACTCTGATGGCTGCTGGTTTCTCTGACTGGAAAAAAAATGAACTATTAAAGGCTTTCATCTGCCCACAATGTCACATCTGGGATCTGACATCCTTGTCAGATGTGGGTCCCAATTAGCTTCACCCTCACCCACCCCTCCTTTTTGCCTTTTGAGGAGAGACAGGCAGAGACACCTACATGAAAAGAGCCGGGGCTGCTGGGTAGCAGGTCTGGAGTGTAAAAACAGTACTAATTGCACTTGGCTGTTCTTTATGAAGTTGGAAGTCGTGTAGCTCGGTGCCACGCCCACCTCCTCCACTCTCAAGTCACACAGAGGCGACAACTACACTCTATAAACACCGCCCAGGGTGGATTTGTGGTCACTGCGATCAAAGTCACCAATGGGGATTATAGGTCTGCTTCTGCATACGTGTGAGAGGGGGTAATGTATGGGCTGTGTCATTGTAATTCTTAACGTCTTTAACCGCTGTTCAGTTTGATGAGCGAACATGATGCTAACATGACGCACTGGGAGTATGTGTGTTCCCTGTTGAGCATTACAGACATACAGTAAACAGCTAGTCATGGTTTTCCTGTTCTAACATGATTCTGCTTTGAAAGAAAGTTTTCTAACATGTTTTAAATTAATTTGTCATGTTCTTCTATCAAAAGTAGATGGTTCATATTCTATGCACTATCTTCACTGAAAAGATTAGTGTTGTTTTGGTTAATATTGAGGGCTGAAGTCCTATCCTTTCCACTTATGCACAAACAGACCACATTAAAAAAAAAAAAAAAAACTAGAAAAGCACTCAGAGAGTGCAGACCTCCGCCAAGGCAGATCCCCCCCCCCCCCCATCACCACCAAAATTATTTTATCATTTGTTCCTTGTGCCAGTATCAACATTTCCTGAAAATTTCCTGAAAATCTGTCCATAACTTTTTGAGTTATCTTGCTAACAAACAAACAAACAAACAAACAAACAGATAAACCCTGATGAAAACATAACCTCCGCCGTTCCTTGGCGGAGGTAAAAAGTATCAGGGTGTTTCTATGAAGTGGTACCTAAAAACTGGACATGGGGTCTAAAAATTGAAACCAGAGGTAGACTAATGTTATGAAACAAGTTTAGGGCATCCCATTTTTGGGACTTCTTTTCCGATCAAGCTCTTAATTTGACCAGTTAATCTCTTACATATTAGTGACTCCCCAAAAAATTTCGGCCCAGTCCATAAAATTTTAGACCCCCCCCCTTCTGCCATCTTTAGGGTGCTGTCAGCCGAGTGCAGAAAACCCATTTTTCAATGGAAAATCATGCATTTGTCGGTTATTTATGCCATATTTGCACATGCAAATGTCATATTAGAGGTTTTGGGGGATGCTACTGTCGTTTATGAAGGTCTCCAATCATGTACAGGTCAAGATCACATGATTTTAGATAAGGTCAAGGTCATTTGACACTGAAAAATGGGTGACATCACACGTTTTTGCTGATTTCTTTATTGCCTGTTTCAAAGATCTGCACTCAGGGCTTTCACTGGAGAACATTTGATCCTAGATTACCCATCTGGTACCCTCCCTTTTCTTCAGTTCAGCAGGTACCAGATTTCTTTTTCCAGAGAAGGGTAACACATTTTCAGTGGTAATATGCCAAGTCATCCTAAAGGCAAAACACCCAAAAGTAGTAAATGGACTCGGCTGACGGGCACCTTAAAGAGGGGGGTGGGGTCTAAAACTTTACGGATTGGGACGAAATTTTTTGGGGGAGTTACTAATATATAAGAGATTAACTGGTCAAATTAAGAGCTTGATTGGAAAAGAAGTATGGGACGCCCTAAGCAAGTTTGGAAGCACTTTGGTCTATCTGGAAAATAAATACTTACTGAGACAAAAGAGAAATTATTTTTCAGATAAAACACATTTTTTATATTATTTTTATACAACAATGCACATGTACCACGGTAAAAAGGAAACGAAAATTTACTATTGTACTATTTTTTCAAATATCTCTTTATTCTCTCACAGGTACATTTTGGGAATTGAACTATTTATGCAAGGCAGAGTGTTTCACAAAAATAACCACTGTTGCAAAATCACTCACGATTTATATGTGTTCAAATGGGCAGGTTCCGCATGTAGCTCCAGTGGACATGATGGGTTACTCTCGAAACCTGGAATGAGACTGAGATTCATGAAAAAGCCACATGTCTGGATTAGAAAAACCACTAGGATCATCAAATTTAACACAGTCTTTATTTATAACGGTATATAAGACCATTTCAAACCATGTTTTCCAGATCAAATGCACTGACACCTAGGTAGCTTTTCCTGTCTCAATTTTGGTCCTATTTTTGACCCCAAAATTTTATTAAAAATCCATTAATTATGGGATGGCTCAGAGCAAGAATATAGTTTTTTTGCATTTATGTGAGATCATGATTAGGTATATCCTGGGGGGAAATATGTCAAAATTTCTCTGTTATTATTAGATCTAAAACAGCTGGCCAGATACCAAAATAAACAGTTTCATAGAAGCACCCGGTGAAAGTTTAGTAATTTTTTGATCCCCTTTGAATTGTATCATTACACATATGAAGTTCTACAATTTAAAATTATACAAGTCAAGAAAGCTGCAGTTTGTTGTAAAACTCTTTAAGTATCAGGCTGTAGAAATACATAAATATACAGACTACACACCTTGAAGTTGTGGTGGTTATGACATTGTAACTGTATCTCTCCATAATTTGTGGAGGATGTCTCTGCAGCTTCAGCATGACCAGACATATTGTTTGTCACGTCTCTTTTTTTTTTTTTTTTTTTTTTACCTTGCGCTTGAAGATTGAGGTGAAACGTACGGAGGCAGTGGCCGTTTTGGTGTTGGTGACATGCATCATGAGTGACAAGAGATGCAGTCTATTGAGCTGTTTAACACAAAGCTAGATGTTCGCTATCTTTGCTACAAACTGCAACTTTCTCAACACATGAAATGATCTTTTAAACTGACAAATATAACATGTAAATGGAACAATTCAAATAGGATAACAAAAATGATTCTAGTCTCTCACCATTGACTGCCACTCATGTTTTTTCCAAGGTTAGATCCCAGAGTATGTGACTTATTGCATTAGGTGGTTAGCATGAGCCATTTCACTGATTGGGCTAAAACTCAACAGGCTGATGCTAACTGTAAATACTGATCACGCCACCTAAGATTATTGTTTTAAACTGCACCAAGTCATTTCTGCTACTTAGTAAGCATTACTATATACAGTTGTGTCCGATAATAGTGAAGTTAACTTTGTATAAAGGTTAAGTCAATAATTAGCAGTAACTGGTTATAGTTAATATCTAAATTAGGGCTGTCAAAATGAAGGCATTAACACAGATTAATCCATCATCATGATTAATCTGATTGAAAAGTTTAACGCAATTAACCCATCTGCAGCTCAGAATGACTGTGAACATCTCTGCCACCGCATTTGTACAGTTTGTACAAGTAGAGCTAGCATCGTGCATGCGCAAATGGGCAGTTGTTTCGGTAGTGACAGGCAGCAGAACCAACCAATAAAGATGGATGACACTAAACAGCCCGTTGGTCCTCTGGATGGAAATATAAGTACAAAAAAAATCAAGACAGATCAGTCGACCGACATGAAGTATTATGTACACTTTGCAGGAAGGAGTTTTCTTTTCACTGAAGCACTTCCAGGTTAAAATACCAAATTAACGCAAAGCATACTGTTCGTTAGTCGGGGATTCTGCTATTACTTCGGCTAATACGTTGCCCAGCTTGTGACAAACATTTTAAGTATATATATAAATATATACATACATACATACATATATATATATATATATATATATATATATATATATATATATATATATATATATTCCCTTCTTTCTTGAGTCTGTTTACTCAAACACGATTAATATAAATCAAAAATGTATGATATTTAATCAAAATTAATCAACAGCAACCCTGTGATTAATCTGATTTAAAATTTTAATCGTTTGACAGCACTAATCTAAATGTATTAATGACAAAATTAGCTAATATGGCTAAATTGCACTCACAGGCTTTGAAATTCATACCCATAAACTCTATGATAGAATCTTCCGATGATATTTTTAGTGTAACTTCTCAACCCCAACTACAGTAGAGGTGCCTGCCACGGGGAAGAAAGTTTTATTCAATAAACAGGATGTCAGAATGTGTGAAGTAAAAGCCCAGTTAGGTGTTGTAATGAATGGGAAAATAAGATGCAGAGTCCAGGAGTGTTTTTATACCAGGCTGTAAGTATGATTATTTCTGTAAAGTAGGATTTTTTTTATTTATTTATTTATTTATTTTTTTACATCTATTTAATTTTGCCAGTCTCAAGTAGCCATTTAACTACAGTTTTGACATTTCTGTGTTGGCTTTATCTTTCAGCCCTGGATACTGCTGCTTGTCTTACTCCCAACAGTCTATATCACCTGTAATATTCAGTCATATTCATACATGTGTATAATCTGGTCACTCCTGTCAGTAATACTTGCACTATTTTAATGCTGCAGTCATTCTTAAGCTATTTCGTCCCCTCGTCACCCCAGTTACTCCCTTGTATTTATGTTGATTTAACTTAGATTTAAAGGCAAAGTACCTGACATTTCTTTCTTGTATAAAGAAAACTGTTGAAACTTGTCCTCTCCTCTCTATTCTGTGAGCAGCAGTGGTCAAAGCAAACATGAGACTACATCAAATGGGAATTGGTAGAGATACAAACATACCAACAAAAGTCCATGCCCATGGATGTCCTGAACATAACAAACTAAGTAGAAAGTAGAAAATACAGAAAGCTGAGTTTCTATACCGCCACACAATAGTCGCTTTTCCATTGGACATATGCACAAAACTTTACAGATTTTTACTAAATGTTGAAAAAACAGACGTCTGTCATGTCAGTTTTCCATTACATCACAAATGTGAGGATTTCTTTATTTATTATCACGAGATGACACGAGAAGTCTTTCCATAAACATGGCGATGAATGTAAATATTGTGTTGATTTCCAGATATATTCATTATTATTATATATTACCCTTCTATCCTGTACTAAATTAAAAAATGATTTGGTTTCTTGGGTTGTCCACACATACTTCACCATGTTTCTTTTAAAACTCTTCTTCTTCGCTTGTTGTAACATCCGTCAACATCCTCTTTTTTTTTTTTTTATTCACGTGACTCTAGTTGCAGAAAAAAGTCTTTCCATTGCAGTTTTGTGTAATATACCAATTACACTACACCTGAAAAACCACCTCTTGCCAGCGCAAAAACTTTCAATCAAAAAATGAGAGTTTTGGCAAAATTGTCGTTTTTCCATTAGGTACATTTCTATGTGCAAGTTATATTTGCACAATTCGAGGGTCAATGGAAAAGCGACTAATGACAGAGGGTCAGCTTCATGTTGTTTTTTTTTGTTTTTTCCAGAAAAAGTTACACACTTTGCCTTCAAAATTAATGTATGTTTATATCAAGGAATGATTTGTTTGTGCAGTTTTCATTTTGCTGAAACATTTCCAATAAACCTCGGGAAGTCTAACAGCATCGAAGCCAGTTTCTTGACTTCTGAGAGAAATACTAGACAAAGCTTATTTTTGTTTTTTAAGTTTATATAAATACTCTCATTAAATGCATGTTACATTACTTCACCAGTGACCAGTGAGAGGCTACTGTGGGATACTTTTATGATTTAATGGCTCATTTATCACCTCAATGATGAAAGTGAAGCATTGTACAAGTAGAGGGTGTGTTTCTTTTACTGTGGAGCAGCTGGTGCACAATAATGATGTCATTTTATCAGATTATATTACATCTACTAAAATGAAATTTAATAAAAATCCCTTTACTTTCACCCATCATCACTTTTTTGATCAAACATACATTCCTGCACAAATATCAACCTGTTTCTTCCTCCTTGCGTTGTTCTTTCTCTATTGTTCTTCCTTTTCCTTTTCTTTTCTTTTCCTCTTCCTGTTCCTTGTTTCAACTTTTTCTTTTGTGTTCTTTCTTGTTACCTCTCCCTCTTCTTGAGCAGTAACTCATTTAATTTCTATTAAGCGTTTTTCACTCACTCTTTTTGGAAGTAGTTATTTCATTGTGTCTCGTTCCTAATTATTACCTCTGCCAGGAGGTATTGTCATCACGTTGCTTTGTGTGTTTGTTTGCGTGTTTGTTTGTTTGTTTGTTTGTTTGTTCGCAACTTTACGGGAAAACTATTCCAACCATCGTTACCAAAGTGTACCCACAGATAGGCCTAGGCCCTGGGACAGACCCATTAAATTTTGGGCCAAGTAGGCCAAAGTTCAAGGTCACAGCAAGGTCACAAAATCTCAAATTTTCCTATCTCTCATCATTGAGCAATTTTCAAAAATTCATAAAAAATTCAAAACGACTCCAATTAGCCTCCAATTTGATCCACCCGTACCTTATAACAATATCTTGTATCTGGCACAAAATTGTCCACATTCACTGTGGAATGAGGACTCTGTGGACATTTCAATTTAACATTGAAAATCCCATTTACGACACATTTTTCATTGTAACTCAACAAATATTGAATGAAATTTAATATAATTTGACATACACATGACTGGTACCAAGCTTCAACTTTTTCTGCTGTATGGAACGACCTTGAAACTGTTTAATTTAAAAAGAAATAGTTGATCCACACATGCACACCATTCAGGGTGCTTGGCGGAGGTTTGCATTCTCTGAACACTTGTTTCTTTTCTTTTTTCTTTTCTTTTCTTTTCTTTTCTTTTCTTTTCTTTTCTTTTCTTTTCTTTTCTTTTCTTTTCTGCCTCCATCCTATTCTCTTGTCTGTCCTCTCATTTTCCATCCTCTTTCTTGGTCAGTTTCAGTCTTTTTTCCCCCTCTTTTCTGGCTCTCTTCTCTCCATTTATTATCGCCAGCTGAGAAAAACAGAAGAGTCTTTTGGCGTGAAGCCAGAGCAAACACTGATATCCAACCAGCCCCCCTCGCTGCTCTCTCCTTCCACTGGCAGCTGTCCATAACTAAACACACAATGTAACAGTGCAGACACACACATCTATACACACACACACACATACACACACACTCCCTGCAGTGTCCACTGTAGCTGTTTGCTTGGCTGACACGCTCTACTATATTTGCAGTGGTCTGTACGGTACACTACAGCCTGCAGCTGTGGACCTTTCCAAAGCTTAGGCTGCAGCCAACCAGAAACAGCAACAAACTCTGGACAGGCAGAAAATAAACAGACACTTTTAGCCTTTAATATGGCCTCTCTACTCATTTTCCCCTGCAATTTTTTAAAGGGCTGTCTGTTTTTTTTTAGTCTATAAGCAGTAAAAGAAAAGAATGCCCGGAGCAACAAGGTTTAAAGCCTCTAGTCAGCTCTTAAATAATATATTTATAGATAAATACGTAACATTTTTCCAACTGAATCACCAAAACTATTAGGGAAATGTTTTATAGCTGACCTTATAGGAGTATTTTAAGTTCCTTCTTCATGAACTATACAGTCGTGCTCTCACTTCCTCCATCTGAACTATTTTCATATTCTTGCACATCTTTGTCTGACACATATTACTGCAAGTTCCGTCGTTTCGTCCTGATTTTGTTTTTGTTCAATGTATTGTTAACCAACAGTTTCTGTTTTGAACACATTTTCTACTGGTACTTTATTCTATTTTCCACACTTTCTGTGTGACGCAGTACATGGGATGACTGTTTTAAGCAAACATTTGTCCTATTGAAGTATGTTTAGAGTCAGGTGCTTCAGCCCTGACCTCTAACCTTACTTCTGAGAAGACGGTGAAATTGCAGAATTTAATTACACAACATTTCAGCTTTTATGGTATTTGTCATATTGTTGCTTAACAAACTTTGAAGGGTGACACTGACATTTATCTGAACTAATTGTTTACATATGCAAGAAAATGCCAGTACTTTCTTGCAAACTGCATGTGTTTTTATTTTTCAGCTTCAGTTTTTGTCATGTTTTTGTATTTTGAAGCCTATTTTTGCACCACAGGAGCCCCCCCCCCCCCCCCCCCCCCCCCCCCCAAACCATTAAAAAGGGTCATCTAGAAATGGAATCAAATGCTTATTTCTCAACAGGAGTTATAGCAAGTTACTCAATATTGGTTGTATAATTTTAACCCCCATCCCCTTCTCACACTGAACTTCTACACTAGTCTCAGACATGCCTTGCAAAAATGAAAAAAAAAAAAAAAAAAAAAAGAAATTACACTGAAAAACATATTGCTCACACTCTTTTCAGCTAATGGTCTCATAGAGGGGTGAAGTGTTTTTCTCTAGTGCATCTTTAGTAATTTCCACTTTTTTTTGGAACAACAGATTGAAACAACTTTTCAGTCCCTGCACACATGTCTCCGAGGTAAACCTTCAATTGTTTCCACACACACATGCTGACAGCTCGTTAATGACAGGTAGTAAAGGTTGTGTAAACACATCTGTTGGCGCTGAGTTGCCCGACAGTAAAAAGGCCTTCTCTTCTGGCTGTAAAACTCTGGGCCATCAGCCGTAGTACAGAGCTTCCATTATGAGTTCTGTGTCCTCGTTCTGAGCACCAACCCTCAATGACAATTCAGTTGCTCGTCACCCCACTTTGTTTTTGTTTCCATGATTTGTGTCTTTTGTTGCAAGCTTTTTGTCAGATATCCTTGAGTTGGGACCCCCCCCCCACACACACACACACACCTTTTGGTGTTTGTTTGGTCACTGTGTTTTGTCAGATTTGCCATAAAAAGGCCAAAGACGCATGTTTAAGAGACATCAAAATCTAGCAGAGGTTGTGAACACAGTGGATGTTAACAAACTGCTGGTCACATTTTTCATATTAGGCATAGGACTATAGGGATGGGAATCGAGAACCGGTTCAAGACCTGTTCCAAATTGTTAGATTTATATGTCCCCAAGCATATCAGTTCCTTTAATCGCTGTCGATATGCTTTTCAGTTGCAAATGGTAAAAACATGATGTCAATCTCGTACCTTTAAAAGTGTTCCTTCATTTACAGAAACATCTTTCTACCATTTCATGTACACTACTCCAAGCAGAAAATTGATCCGGAATCAGAAAGATAATCTGAAAGGAACTGAGCAGAATCAGTAATGGCATTGCTATCAGTAAGATCTTATCAATTCCTATCTCTACATACATACAGTCATGGTTAAAGGTTTTGGCAATGACACAAATTTTCTTTTTACAAGCTTTGCAACTTCAGTTTTTTCTTCCCATGTCTTTCTGAGGTGTAATGAATAAAAATCATAAGGGTTTTTAAGTTTCAAAGACTTTTATTGGCAAATAAATGACATGTATGGAAAGGGTGAATGTGTGTCATGGCCCGACTGTAAGACTCTATTGGAAAATTGACTCTTAGCTCTATAAATTGTAATACCTTACATAAAAGATATCACACATTAACCCTCAAAGACCTGAACAGCCACCAATGACCAAAAACATCTACTAATCTAAAATGTTTAACAACTTTGAACCACTAATCCTGTTAACACGTAAAAATAAAGATTCAAAAATGTTCACTGTCACTATGTGCACATAATTAAATTTTCTTAGAGCAGTGGCGGCTGCTCGTCTTTCAGGGAGGGGAAGCTCATTGCTCATTACATAAAAAAAAAAGTCAAGTTATTTAAACATAAATTCACCCCTCTGTTCCTTTTTAAGAAAATGGTCAGTGACCTTATCATACCAAGTAGACAAGAAAACGTTGAAATTATGTTAAACTGAAACAAGGAAGTACAATGAGTGTGTTTTATTTACAGTGCAAGAAATGAACAAGTAATTTCTTAGTGGTTTCTCTCTTGATTTCACAGCAGAATGCACGTATTAAACTGAACTGTCAAGTGAAGGAGTAGATCTCAAAATAGCTGTCAATCAAATGGGATTCAGTCCTTCGACTGATCCTCCAATCAGCACATGGAAGCCTGGTGCCCAGCCCGACCGAGCTCCGCCCACAGCTCCATTCACCCCCAGAGACACTGAGCGTCCAGGGGCGGGACAACATCGTGGCATTTATCCAATTACCGTCCAGTTTTGAGGCAATGAAAAAAACTGTTCCATTCAATCCCATTGAAGTGCATGGACACTGAACGTCGACGGACAAATGCACTGAGCAGAGATCGTATGAGAAAACAGCACAACGGGAATGTATGAGAAGTGAACAACATAGAGTCCGATGATTTGTGATAAAGCTGATTCTGAACGAACTCGTCTTTGAGATGAATGTGTTCTAACACATTTGTAGTCAATGAAATGTCAACACAACCGTACATATTTAACCATTTAATTTTCGTAATTTTAGGGGAAGCCGAGTTTCCCTTGCAGTCTATGAGAAATCGCCTCTGTCTTAGAGGTAGTTCTCGGCTAGATACAAATAACAAGAGAAAGGTAATATAAAAACACTCAAGAATATGTACATCAATATGAGAGACACAAAGAATTAGTGTATCAAGACTATGTACAATGTATATAGAAAGAAATGTAAAACAGAGTATGTAAAATCCAGTGCAGCAACAGTGCAAACAGTGTGTGCTGTTAGGATGCAGTTTTGTGCAATATAAAATGCAGTTTGTCACTTTTTCTTCAGTTTTTTCTGTTTTGATATTATAACCTTTGATTTACTTTATGAGCACCTACATGATCAGTCATTGAAATACAGGAAAATGCCTGATTTTTCACAGAAAAATGCATAATGTGTAGGATTATAAACAATAAATACTGATAAATCACTTAGGAAAGGTTAAATGTAGAGAGAAAATGTAAATTACAGTTCAACTTCTACCCATGTTGTGTCATACAAACACAATAACAGACACAAACACACATATAGTGCATAATGCAGCACAGACAATCCAGTAACGAGCTGGTGGACAGGATCAGCCCCGCCCACTGGAGGAACAGGTCATCAGAGTGTCGTACGAGCATGCCCGCTGGGAATAGATGCCACATGGCTGATAACCAGATCTGCCTCTCGCTGTGAACAGATGGATCTGGGCGTATCATTAGTACTGCTGAGGTGGTCACCAAATGAGATGAAACCAATAGCAGTGATTAAGAGCAATCAATAACAGTGATGAAATGAGATTTGACACAAAGGACAGAACGTTGGGACGCTGAGACAGAAGGTGTAAACACCTCCCAAAGCACCAATTAGAATCCATGCAGAGCTTAGTCAGACTAAAGTGTGAGAATCAGGGCTTTTTCATTAAATCAGTGGCGATGATTCAAAGGAACAAAGCTGTAAATGTGCAGATTCATGAGATGTGAACACTTGAGATGCAGATCCACAGACTGATTATATTCTCTGCAAGTCAAATTTTAGTGGCTTCTTTTGAAATTGAAATCAAACACAACACTGCCAAACACCCCTTATCTATTTGCATAACCTACCTTCCATGACCTGATGATCTAAAAGTCCCTGAAGGCAGATCTCCCTTTTATACTGTAAAAAAAATCCTGTTGTTTTTACGGAAAAAAAACTGGCAGCTGTGGTTTCCAGAACAATACTGTAAAAAACACATCCAATTGTAAACATATTTACAGAGTAACATGTAGATTTCACATTTTAAACATGTAGATTTAACACTGGGTTTAAATGGTAAATGGACTGGACTTATTTAGCACATTTTCTACACTGTCATGGTGTCCAAAGCACTTTCCAAAACCACCAGGTCCAACTGGGAACAATGTAAGGTTCAGTGTCTTCCATGTAAACTTTGACATATGGACAGTCAGAGCCAGGATTCGAACCATCAACCCTTTGGTTATTGGACGAGCCGCTCTACCAACTCTACCAACCCATTCATTTACAAATTTAAAATGTTGCATTGTTAAATGTTTTAATGTTTTGTTTTTTATAACTTTATAGATATATATAAATAAGGATATATGCCATTATTTCAACATTGTGGTCTTGCAATTTAAATGGCACCACACTGTATTTCAATTTACAGTTTTATTTTTTAAAAACGTTACAAATACATCATTTCTACATACAAATCTGGTTTTGTTCACATACTCTTCCTGTAAAAACTACAGCTATATTTGATTCAATCGTTAACACAAAAATCTTTTTAGATAAACAACTTTGCATTGTATTGTCACTTACAGTTTTTTTATGTTGCAATTTTATGACTTTTTGGTGTTAATTCTAAAGTCATTTTTTACAGTGTACCGTCTCTGAGCATCTGTGAGCACAAAATGAACCAAAAGTGGTCATTTTTCCCCCAAATGTGCATAAACACAGCTGATGAAGATGGTGTAAATACAAGATTTAAGTGTATTTAAGGCAGTAGTGAGGGGAAAAAAATTGGAATCGTGCACATACAAGCAGTGTATATACAGTACATTGGCTCTGAAAGTACAACCTGTCTATCTCATAACTCTTAGAGTGATTCCAGGTGTCTTGGCATTCTGCTTTTCCCTCTCTGCAGGGACAATGAATTAAAATCTATATGTAATAAAATGCTGGCCACGTCTCAAGGCTGATGCAGCACATATGGTTTTAATCTAATTCACACCTTAGGGAAGGGAATGCATAGAGAGGGAGGGAAAAGGAGAGAGAAAGAGGGAAAAGAAAGATAGAAATCCTCCAACAGAGATGGATATAAATAATGTTTTTTTTTTAGTTTTATGTGTGAAGGATTCACCCCTCACAGCTGATGGTAGCTGTCCTCACTGTGACAAATGTTTCACCCAATGCGCGCTGATATTTTCGTTTCTTAAATCCGTCCACATCCTCCCCTCAGTGTGAATGATTGAGAGATCTGGGACATGCAGCGGAGCCAAAAAGGAAAAGTGAAAACAGCGATGTGTCCTGGCTTGTTTTCATCCAGACTCACTGACTTGTTTATGTCAAATCAGCAAATGGGAGCTGTGGGCTGCGTTAGGTTTTATGTTACATGTGTGTGTTGAGTTGGCCTGTGTGGGTTTAAGTAGGACTTCTCAGTAATAAAAGTTTAAAGTTAAAGTGTGTGACCCCCTTCAGAGGATAATACAAAAAGCAAATCTCCAACATGTATCTATAAAAGCAAGATTGTGTGGGAAATTAAAGAAAAAGTGTGTTCTTGTGTATGGTTATGTTTAAACCTTTGTACAATACAGGGTCTCCACAATATCTCTACAGTTTAAAAGACGAGATATTTTATGTTTTTAATCACACTGTGGGATGATGGGCAATTGCATCGCTGGTCCATTTTTCTTCAGTGAGAAATCAGTTACTGTAAATGTTCACTTTGACCTTTTGGCTGAACATGTGTCACCACAACTGGATGACCTTCAACCAACCATCATTTTCCACATTGGGGACTGCATGTTGGTGGGTTCCTAAATCAAACATTTCCAGACCAGTGGATTGGAAGGGATGGTCCGTTTCCCTGGACACCTTGTTCACCAGATATCACTTGCCTGGATTTCTTTCTATGGGGTTATGTTAAAGATATCGTTTATTGAACGAAGATATGGGACATCAACGACCTGCAGTAAAAGATCTCTGATGCCAATGACGCCATTAATGAGGGTATGCTGTGAAATCCAGTACCGCCTTGATGTGCTTCATGCAAGTAATGGTGCCCATATAGAGGTGTGTTAAAGAAAGCAAAAAAACCTTCAATATCTACTTTTCATTTTGTAATAATTTCCACAGATTTATCTATTCGTTTGCTTTTGTAATAAATTTGTTAAATTGTAAAGAGACTTTATGGACACCTGTATATATATGGGACACAAACTGAAGGAAAACACAACCGCTCCTGTGCTGCTCTGGGGGAATGAACACCACTCATTTGGTGTTTTGATGCTTGAGGTGGAGATTGCTGTCAACATGTTGGGCCCATATAGGAGTATGTGTGTTGAAATCTGGAGATCGTAGAAGATAAAGAATACAGTTCACACTACTTTCAGACACTCAACTAATATTTCACTCTTGTGCTCCAGAGATAGACACATTTGGTGCATTTCTATAACGAAGTGGCTATTGCCACTAACTTTCTCATTTGTCTATTACCACAGAGCCACTCAGCACCCTCATTATGTCATGTGTAGACCGGTAACCTGTCACCCTGCTAACACAGTACTGTGGCAATAGGCATCGCACATGCCATGTGCTCATCTGGTTACAGGAAAAGCCGAGGGTACCAGTTACCAGATCTTTTGCGGATTCTAAAAGTTTCACGTCCATACACGTATTGTTTCAAGAAATATCTGCGTCCAGGTGGAAACGAGAAAACTGTAATATGTATGCCACATCCATATGTGGCGCTGTACACAAACACAGAGCTGCAGGACACACTAAAATCACAGAAGAATGCAGTAAGCATGCGCATGAGGTCCTTCTTCAGCAAGCTGAGCACAAACATAAACACAAGAAGAAGAAGGAATCGGAATCGATAAGCAGAATCGTTAAGCAGGCAGGCAAACGATTCCAAGGAATCGAGCTACTGGGAACCGGTTCTCAAAAAGAACCAGTTCTCGATTCCCATCCCTAATTGTCACAGTACAAATGCTAACATTTGATTGTCTCTGTGGCAATAGACAAACTGAAATTTCATGCCACAGTACTGTGGGAGTAGCCATGGCCTTTCTATAAACATATTTAACGTGTTTTGCATTGGAAAATGTTTATAAAAACAGCTAAGTAAAAAAAAAAAAGCACAAATTTTGCAACAAAGCTTTTTCACTTGCTTGAGGTGGTTTTTGACATTTTTTGTGAGTAAATGTGCACATGCGAAATTGAAACACCTGTTAAGAATAAATTCTGATAGCAAGTACTTAGCACATGTGACTGATCAGCTGTTTCCTGCAATTTCCCAGATATTTGGACAATGTTTTAAAATATGTCTACTCCAACAGATTGTAATGATATATTAAAAAAAAATCACAGCAGTTTTAGATGAAAACCCACAACATACCCTAAGATTCTGCCTGCTAGTGACACAACACAGCCTGGATTATTTACTTGAACCAAACCAATTTATAGAAATGTATATAATTTGCATTTTGGCCTTTATGACTTTTTAATTGTTCATGTCAAATTCACTTAACATTTCATAGAAACACAGCCATTGTCATCCTGGAAAAAACAACTCTCATCCGGGTTTTCCTTTAATACTTTCGAACAGTGAGGGCAAACCTAAAAACCTTTTTAAATGTGGAATAACTTTATTGAAAATGCAATTCTGCTGATCTACATTTTTCATTATATCACATTGTATTAAAGAAAAGATTATAAGACAAAGATAATGTGATGATCTTTACCTACAATGGCCATACATGATACAGGACCTTCCTACTACAGTATTCATCCTGTGGTTGATCATGTGTCTTTCCATAGTGATTTATCCCCATTTATTATAATATTATCCACTGTATTTTGCATTTTTTGGTAAAAATCTGGTATTTTCTTTTGTTTACTGATCATGTAGATGTTCATAAAAGCTCAAAGTAAATTTGAACTTTATTATATCATTACTAAAGAAAAAGTGACTTTTTCAGCAAAATATATCATTAACTGAACATGAAAAAAAGTGTCTACAACCACTGTATTTTGTCAAACTATGGGTTTTACTAGTGAATTACTCTTGTAGAAGATGACAGTGTTTCCATGCTCACTATGGAGGCTCTGACCGTCCAAATGTGTCATATCTGACACCACTGAAAAGGTGAGAAACTGCATTTTACATGAATTATTCACATGTATTTATAGAGTTAATGTTTAAAAAGTTCTTACAAATTTTAGATCTTACAGGTTTAATGAATACTTTCATATAGAACATGAATATAATGTGGTGAAAAAGCATTGGTTTCTTTGTTTGGAACAAGGTTGACTTTTCCAAATGTTTTCAGTGCAAGTAAAGGCATCACTGTGTCATTTCTATCATGTAACAGCAGCAATGGATGTGGATGCTGCTTTCCGTTATAACTCACAAATGATAAAAATAATTAAGTGAAGTGAACATGTTAAGCAGTATTTACAGACAACAAGACACGATATTAAGGAGTTTATGAATTAAATACAGTTAGCACGTGGTAAAAACATGCAGATAAGATTCCAGATGCTGTTGCAAATTGATGCGTCTCTCCAGAACTATTCAAGTCACTTCAATTCTTTTTATAGAGACAATAATAATACATGATATATCTCAAGGCACCTCACAAATTCAGGTCAAGAACTTAAATATATATATATATATAAGCTATATACAGTGGAAACCCAACAAATCCTCCAGAGCATGCCCAAGGCGACGGCAGGGAGGAAAAACTCCTTTAACAGAGGGAAAAACCTCCAACAGAACCTGGCTCCAACTGTTCACACCCATACTTTAGTGTAATATTTTCATCATGCCTCTGGTGTGTAAAAGGCCTAAAGTTGGCACAGGGACGGAGCAAGTGGCTAAAGTAATCAACTCCAGTGCACAGGAAAATCAGTTTATAGAAAAAGACTGGTATGAATATAAGGGGATCATTACAGAATACTATACAAGTAGATGAGTATTGATAAATATGTGACAAAAGTTGTTAAAATGTACATACATAAAATAAGTGTAATGCAACGGTGATGATTTTTTGGTATCAAATGTACCGTGTGGCGGCAAGGAGCCTTAGCAGCATAAACACCCCAGGTATCACATCTCGAGGTTTCTGAAAATCATCTCACGACCCCCCGCTGGTGTCCCACTTTGGGAACCTCTGCATTAATGGATGTTCAACTCAGTTTTATCCACAGCAGTGGGTTTGAGAATAAAAGATGTGGTCTATATGAAACAAACCCTCTGTCACAAATGAATGACCTGTGATTTTCAGATATATACGAGGGGGGGCTGAAAAGTTCATAGCCTGACTAAGAAGGAGTTATTCCACAGCAATGAAACTTGGCATACATTAAATTCAACCTTTCCTGATACTAACTGCATGGTTTCCTTCCAGATAAACCCACACTGGATAAATAATTTAGGACTCTGAAAAGTAGTACTACAGACATTTCATGAAAATGCTTGCTTTTCACCCCTCCCTCATTCTCCCTACCCCTCTTGAATTCAGCTTCCCAGTTTTGCACAGTTGATAAAGCTGGAGCATCATCACCTAAAGCAACCATGTCAGCATGAATATCCTTGGGGGCTAACCCCTTTTTCTGCAGACATTTGATGAGACCACAGTGCCATGGATGGTTCATGAAATGTCTCTGGTACTACTTTTCAAAGTCCTAAATTATTTTTCCAATGTGGGTTTATCTGGAAGGAAACCATGCAATTAGTATCAGGAGAGGTTGAATTTAATGTATGCCAAGTTTCATTGCTGTGGAATAACTCCTTCTTAGTCAGGTTATGAACTTTTCAGCCCCCCCTCGTATTCAATGGACAGAGGACGCTGGATAAGATATACAAGCTGCAGATGAGACTCCAGGTGAAGTGAAATCTGTTCTTATATCTGTCCAGTAGCATTGATTTTTTTCAAGTCTCACAACTTCATCTAAAAACGTTCACTGTCTCAGTTCAGTAGAGGAGCCTGGACTTGCCCTGATTAATTATAGAGTTGAAACATTTTTTTCAATTGGTTTTGTGGAGAAAGTTATAAATATCTTTTTGACAGTTTGACTCTGAGCTTGACAGTGTAGTTTATATACGACAGGTAAGATTGTTTTGATTTACTATTATTGTATTCATCTCTCGTTATTGGCTCCGGTGAGGTTAACCATGCTTTAGTCCAGTGTGACAAATGTTTTCTATTAATGTTAACTCTTCAGGTTGCCCTTTTGTGCTATTCATATGAACATTTTTATGTACGTATACCTCCACATGTACTTTTAACACTGGAAAAAATGCCCCTCTAAAAACAAGTAAAAAATAAATAAATAAATAAATAAAAATATATATACACACACACACATATATATGTGTGTGTGTATATATACACACACACACACACACACACACACACACACACACACACACACATATATATATATATATATATATATATATACACATACAGGGTGGGGAAGCAAAATTTACAATATTTTGAGGCAGGGATTGAAAGACAGTGTATGACCAATTAGTTTATTGAAAGTCATGAGAATTTATTTGCCACAAGAAAACTGACATAATAGAAAATGTTTTTATTCTGTGTGTCCTCCTTCTTTCTCAATAACTGCCTTCACAAGCTTCCTGAAACTTGCGCAAGTGTTCCTCAAATATTTAGGTGACAACTTCTCCCATTCTTCTTTAATAGTATCTTCCAGACTTTCTCGTAATAGTTTTGCTCATAGTCATTCTCTTCTTTCCATTATAAACAGTCTTTATGGACACTCCAACTATTTTTGAAATCTCCTTTGGTGTGACGAGTGCATTCAGCAAATCACACACTCTTTGACGTTTGCTTTCCTGATTACTCATATGGGTAAAAGTTTCTGAAAAGGTATGGATAATAGTGTTAGGTATGATTATGACATCAATATATGTTTGGTGTGTATATATATATATATACATATATATATATATATATATATATATATATATATATATATATATATATATATATATATATATATATATATGTATATATATACACACACACACACAAGGTATTTTTCTTTGAATTAAGCAAAAAATCTGCCAATGGAAAAAGTGAAAATTATCTTGGTAATATGGTAATATATCTTGAAAGAAGATTTTCAAGATCTATTGTGTAAAAATAAACTCTTATATCTCACCGAAAAGTTACTCTTTAGGTGATTATGTTTTATTTTAAGTGTGATGAGATATTTTGACTAGAAATGAGAAAAATACACTTGGTAAGATTTCGATTTTTTCTACTGAAGAAGCTGCAAATGCTATTTTTTTCCCCAGATTTTGTTCTTGGTTTCTCATTCACTGTAGAAGTTAAATCAACATTAATTCAAATGATATAACAAATATCAGTAGCTCTGGTTGAATCTGCATCTCTGGCTCCTCTCTGTCCGTCCCAGGCTGACATTCCACTGGACGCTGAACACAATCCTTCATTTTCTTCCTGGGGTTTTTAGGGTGTTTTTTTTCATTTGTAGAAAGCCAGATGGGTTTCTGGCATGCCAGGCATTTCACCTGGTTCCAGTCATGTCTCTTGACGTTCCCCCCGCTGAGGGCCCGGGCATGAACCACCTCTTGCTGAGGCACGCGACGCCCCTTGCATTGTTCCCGGCTTTGGCTGCACCTTAGGACTCCACCGCAGGCTATTGTCCCTGCCAGTGGGGAAGAGAAGCAGGCATGCTCACACAAACGCACAGACATTCGCTCTCACTCTGATGCTCACATATGCACAGTTTTAGACTCGCTAACTCTCAAAAATGAAACGGCATTTCTAAGAGCCTGCAAATATCACACACCCACATGCTTATTTATTCTGGTAAATACAGTAAATCAACACCTGACTCTGCCCACATCTGTCAGTGCATGTTATTGTCCCTGTGTGCCTGTTTCAGCAGGCTGCAGACTTCTTTAAACACTTGTAAGCTTTTTCTCCTGCTCACTTACTTTATTGCCTCCATTACTCCTTATTCACTGAACTCTCCCCATACTCATACTGCACCAGTTTTTTTTTCTGTTTCTATTACTCTTAAATATGGTGCATTTGTCAGATTGGAAACTGATACGGAAGAACATCAATGCTTATTCATGTTTTGTACTAACTTTCAGTCATACATAGTCATGATTGGAACACACATTTTCACCTGGTTGTTTAGTCACAACTTGTTATTACAGAATTAAAACCAACTAGTTTTCAGTAATAGTCTATGCATGTACAACATTTGTTTTGTTTTTTTTATATATATATATATATATATATTATACACATTTTAACTGCATTCAGAGCAGATTCTTCGTCTCACCAGTGTAGTTTCATGAATATGAATAAAATTAACATCCCAACTGTGTTTGCATTCAAAATTAGTAAGGCCTACGAAACCCTTTCCGTTAACACATGTGTTCTCAATTCAGTCTTGATGGCTTCATGATCTGTTATGTATATAACACCCTACAGTTTCAGTTAATTGTTATCATCAGGGAACACAAATCCATATGTAACATTCTCAAGGTTATATTTGTGCTTTGACATCTTGCTTATGAACGACAGTGTTAACTTAGGCTGTCAAATTTTAATCAAATGCTGAAATCACCATAGCGACGGCCTCAATAGCGTCACTTTTTTTTCTCATGTTGAAAGGCCAACAGTGGATGGCGTGTTTATCCCCCAACATCACATTTTGCGACCTTTCACAGCAAGTCTGTGATCCACTTGCGAAGCTTGTTTTACTGTTTTGACATTTTGACTATGACAAAGATTATGGACACGTGTTAAATTAGTTTTTCCAGTCTTTACTATATTTTATGTAAAAGCATCTTCAGCAGTAAGTCATGAAGGCATTTATAAAGTATTTTTAACTTATTAAACTGGGCCATTACCAAACAGACTCAAATGACTAAAGCTCAGATTTCATACTACTGTGCTTAATTCAAACATTATTTGTTTATTAATGTTTCATTCTGTTGTTCTCCTTAAATGAAAAGGAAGCTCTAGAGTTTTAAAAGTTGAATAAATGAATGGGAAACTAACTTTAGAAGTTATGTAAATCACAAACCTTGCTTTATGTGAAAGTTTCCTCCTACAAATCAGAGACTGTTCATATTATCTACTTATTCATATGTTGTGCACAGTCTGACTGAGACCACTCAGCTCATGTTAAATCACTGCAAGCAGAATGTTGCTTATTGAAATGTTCCTGAAATGTGAAGTGCTTCTAGGGGAAATCAGCAGAACGACAGGACATGACAAGAAAATTGCTTGCATTTTCGGTCTTTGTGATTAGCATGCTACGCTGGTATTGAGATAATTGTATGATGGCACAGACAACCGGTGTAAAAAAAAAAAAAAAAAAAACACAAAAAAAAAAACACATGCAGCCTGACTGAGACTAACATTTGGCTTTTTTGGTTCAGGGCTTGGCTTTGTTTCCTAGTTCTGTGGAATTGGCCAAAACAATGGAAAAATCATTTTGGAGGAGAAGAGTCAAATTTCCATGCAGGCTTCTCTCCTTGTCTCAAACAACCACAAATATTTCAGTATTTGCTGGTGCTCTGAATTGAACTGTTGTACAAGCACATTGGGCGCACATTCAACAAAAACATTTTCATGCAGCAGGTTTTATTTATGGATAAAACTGAAGTCAGGACAACACTACATGCAGTTTTTTTCAGTGACACTTTGACTGTGTATAAGAGAAAGCTATTAACAGTATGTTTATATAATTAATCACCTTACAATGAATATAATCCCATTAAGGCTTGTCTGTGCCTGGGGCTTTGTCATTAATGCCAACCAGCAATAAAAGTTCACTCTGGTTAAACTGAACTAAACTGAGGTTCAGTGTCTGTATGTAACGTGTCATGGCAAAGCCTTTACTGTCTTTACTGACTTTTGATTTCTGCTTTTAATTTACTGCCTTTTGCTTTTGTTTGACTGCTAACGTTTCTCATACACCCTGGCAATGACACAATGGTAGCCTGATGCTGTTATTCAAGAGATTTGTGAACTGTTTTCCTATCAGTTCAGCTTGATTAGATGTTAACTTTGCAGCTTGCAAAAACCACAATTTGTCAAGTGGGGAACCAGGTCTGAGAGCAGCACCGGGGCTCCACAAGGAACTGTTTTGGCTCCCTTCCTCTTTGCATTGTACACAGTGGACTTTAAGCGCAGTCTGAGTCCTGTGATATTCCTATTACTCTGATGGCACTGCTACTGTGGTGTGTATCAGGCATGGACAGGAAGGTGAGTACATGCACTTCACCTACTCTGACAAATCAGAAAAGCAGCTGCAGTAGATGACTAACCTCATCAAGATGCAGGACTGAGTCTGTTCGACACCTTAGTTCAGTGGTTCCCAACCTTTTTTGGCTCGTGATCCCATTTTAACATCACAAATGTCTGGCAACCCCAGACATTCCAAATAGACTTTTTTTTCTTTTGCCAAAATTAATGTATTTTTTTCATGTAATAGTTCGCTATATTATGTTGCAAACAGTGGCGGCTGCTCGTCTTTCAGACAGGGGAAGCTCATTGTCGGCTTACATAAAAAATAAATAAATAAATAAATAAATAAAAATCGTCAAGCTATTTAAACATGAATTCGGCCCTCCGTCCCTTTTTAAGAAAATGCTCAGTAACCTTATTGTACCAAGTAGGTGTCTTTTCCAGGGACTGGACCAGTGTCCTCTGAATGTCCAGCAGAGCTAGGCTGCTTAGCTTGCCTTGGCCCAGTGTGTTGTGGGTGTAAGACTTCAGCCTTTTTAAACTAAAGATGCTCCTTTCACTCCGACCTAGCCGACAGTTTGATTGATTTAACTATCTACAAAACGATATTAAACTCGAACAAGAAATGATTAAATTATGTAACCAAAACAAGAAAACGATGAAATTATGTTAGATTGAAACAAGGAAGTCCAATGAGTGTGTTTTATTTACAGTGCAAGAAATGAATGAGTAATTTCGTAGTGGTTTCTCTTCCACAGCAGAATGTGCGACGGTATTAAACTGAACTGTGTCAGTGAAGGAGTAGATCTGAAAACAGCTGTCAATCAAACGGGATTCAGCCTTTCGACTGATCCTCCAATCAGCACGTGAGATTCTGGCGTCCAGCCTGGCCGAGCTTCGCCCACAGCTCCATTCACCCCCAGAGACGCCCGGCGTCCGGGGGCGGGACAACATCGTGGCATTTATCCAATTACCATCCAGTTTTGACGCAATGAAAAAAATTGTTCCACTCAGTCCCATTGAAGCCCAGAGACGCCCGCAGTCTACGGACAAATGCACTGAGCAGAGATCGAATGAAAAAACAGCGTAACGGGAATGTATGAGAAGTGAACAACATCGCGTCCTGTTGATTTGTGATAAAGCTGATTCTGAACGAACTCATCTTGGAGATGAACGTGTTCTAACACATTTGTAATCAATAAAATGTCAACACAGCCGTACATATTTAACCATTTAATTTTCATAATTTTAGGGGAAGCCGGGCTTCTCTTGCAGCCTATGAGAAATTGCCACTGGTTGCAAATAAATGTTAATTTTAGTTGACATTTAAGCTACATAATGTATGTTATTATGAACGGAGGCAGAAAAGCCAGGTGTAGATTACTGCACAAAGTGAGAATTGTATTTTCATTGGTCAGGATATGTACAGTCAGTCCAGCTTGTATTTACAAGGCTGACAATTAATACTGAACAAATAATAACTCAAACTATGAATTATGAAAGAGCTGCAGCATCTGAAACCGACCACAATGAATATTTGAAAGATAAACAGTACCACAGTGCTTCAGTTTCAGCTTTAGAGGTTGTCATGTCCTTTTATGTATTCTGATTATCTCTCTCAACTCACCATTTATTTTTTATTAATAAGTTTTGGAGTTTTTTATTTATTTTTTTTATCAATTACTATAAAGTTCAGGTGACCTCATTTGAATTTTAGGTGACCCCACGTTGGATCCCAACCCCTAAGTTGAAAAACACTGCCTTAGTCTGATGATTGATACAATGATGATTGCTTGTTTATTCATACTGTTTTTTGTTTTTCTTGTGTTGATGAAAAAAGCAAATATTTCCATGAGTATATCTGCATTTGTACCTGTAATGGGTGGTGGATAGTGACCCATTACAGTAGAATCAATGCCTGGCTTGTCTTTGCTGTGTTGGTATCATGTCTATACTAATGTTACAGAGAGGGATGAGGTGGTTGAAGCAG
The DNA here is from genome assembly GCF_902148855.1 of Sphaeramia orbicularis. Lineage (NCBI taxonomy): Eukaryota > Metazoa > Chordata > Actinopteri > Kurtiformes > Apogonidae > Sphaeramia > Sphaeramia orbicularis. The sequence goes on along the minus strand of NC_043962.1, from coordinate 44,687,755 downwards.
GAGGTGAAAGAAAAGCATGAACAAACCTTGATCAGTCTCCACTTTGAGCCCTTGATGTTGTGCTACCTATTCCCCTTCTGTGCTCTTCACTAAGGCACTGGTTTAGATTTGGAGCTGGTCCCTGGACACCTAATGCACTAGGATGGGATAAATAATGTAAATGTTGGTATTTTGCTGGATTTTTGGTTAAAATTGTACTGACTCATGCATAGAGTAGTTGACATTAATACTCTCTAATGCTGGATGCTACCCCCAATAAAATGGGAAAAAATTCAGGAAAAAGAAACTTATTCTTTACATGATTACACACTCATGACAGTTTCATTTCTGTGACTATATTCCCCTAAATCTTACATGCTCTAACCTCATACGCCTTTAAAAGTGGACTTACTGGTTCGTATTTCATATTTTCTCTGACGTCTACACTATCTGTATTAATGCAGCATTTTCCTGTTTTTTAGCTGATATGTTTAGTCAAAGCCAATGACGTATTTTAACACAACTATACTGCTGTCTAATCACTAGTGTTAGCAAATACTTAACACCAGTGAAAATGTTACTCAGTATCGCAGTTTTAGAGAGAAGTAATAGTCTTACGGAGCCAATAGGAGTGCCCTGCTAAGTTAATGAGAGTAAAAGATATACTTTTCTATGAACACTGCATATCTACAAGGCAACAGGACTATATCTGTTAAAAATGATGTGTTCCCATTGTGAAGGCCATGAGACCTGGTGAATTAAGTTTTTTGTTTTATATTAAAAAACAGAAATGGTCATCAGTTACCTACGTTTATCAGTTTTTTTTCACTTTTCATCACAAAAGTTTTTTAAGTTCATCCTCAACATATGGGATTTCTGTCTGTTCCAGAGTCATGTCCTCATTTAGTGGTGGACAATGGCTGTATTTAGTTGCGTCCTAGCCCACTTGGCTGCTGCCCAGTTTAGATTATCACCCTCGTAAAATGCATTCATGGCTAATTATGTGGAAAAGGAGTCCGTGACTTGTGCAGTTTCGTGCAAAAATGCACACTTGGACAAAACCACATGGACAAAATGCAAGCACAAAAAAGTGTGCAGGCAACAAGACACAAACTTACCAACATGTACACACTCAGATGCACACATATTTACACATACTGGGGGCCAACACATGTGGAGGACCACCCAAGAAGGAGCAGCCTCTTTGAAAATAATGAAAATTCCGCTGCAGCCTGGTGCTGCACAGCAGGTCAAGACAGCACTGCGTCTACACAGCAGAGTGTGTGGAGGCTTGCATCCCACCTGGCTACAATGGCTGCTGAATACAGGCAGAGTGCCATAATGATAAACAGTTGCATTTTTTTTCCATCTGCGAAAGCCCTGTGATGGGACGAGGGAAACAGATATCTGTGCAGGAAAACAGGCAAAATAAAGGGTAAAATGTGTGACAATAATGACGGATTCTGAGTATCTACACACAACATAGGAGACAAAATATAAAATAAACTGAAATAACTGACTCAGTTATTGCCCAGTTTATTGTGTTTTGCTTTACATTATTTCACTTTACTGTAAAAGACTGAGAACAGATACACAGTCTGTTTGCATTTATGTTGAAATGTCAGTAATGAAAGTATATAAAGCATATACAGGACTGGAAGAGTAATTATCCAATGATGAGGAGGAAAATTTGCTGTATTTGTATTTCGACACTGTGATGACTGTGAATTCTTTCGTGACATCCTTGAAAAAAAATTCACACAGGCTAAGACCACACCATTGCTTATCCAGTATTTAAAAGGGGAAAGCAGTATATGAAGTGCAAACATGGCGGTCAGAATCAGGACTTTCACTCTCTTCTGCTTGAAACAGGCTGGTTGCCAATTATAAGTCATAAAATGATTTCTCCCAAATCCCACTAGTGTAAAACAACTATTAAGCATCCCTCATCTGCTCCACAAGGCCGTCCCTGTTTCCATCGACCCCCCATACCGTTAAAGGAAGGGTCAGAAATTTTCCTGCAATGCAAAATGAAGAAAATGAAGGAAAATATGACTTTTTTTTTTTTTTAAGTACACCAAAGTCTTGTGAATCAAGCAGTACTTCATTTGTAGATGAGTTACTCACAGAATGCAGAAGGGAATTCATTAAATGATTAGAGGCTGGAAAAACATGGTAATTATGAGCAGTGTTGAGTCTATATATGAGCTGCAATCTGAGCAATATCGTATAGGAAAAAAAAAAAAAAAGTATTTTGCCTTTTATACCCAAAGCTGTTTGTTGATCAATTCAAACAAAAAAATAAAAAATAAAACAAATACACAGAACATATACAAAAGATCAATAATTATGAATTTATTTGTGTTTGCATAGTTTTGTGGAGACATAATTCAGTGCAGGAACTCCTGAATGACTGTGTTTAGTACTAGTGCGATCGAGGTTACTCCAGTCCAGCAGCTTGGTTTAATAGCAGCTCTCATGACCTGGAACATTTTGTACCATAGAGAAGGCATGAAGGTTACAACTGTTAAACCTCATAATGTACTGTACTCTTACACCAACACCAATTTTCTTGTAATTTGATAAGAACTAGGAATTTATTCCAGAGGCAGATGTTATTTCTTTACCCCTTAAATTATACTATCTCAGTTTAGGAGCCAGGTTGAAGCTGATAGTAATAAGAGACATCCAGCTCACAAAGAAAATCTATTCAGTCCTATTATATCTTCATACATCTGTCTAGTTTTATGAGCGTTGATACGAATGGGGCAGATTTTATTCAGTTTCATCATGGAACACATTTACATAGTCTCACATATTCAGTATATTCTCTTACAAAATGCATGAAAAAAAATTACAGAACTTACTAAATCTAACCAGTAAATGTGTTATTACTGTTTAATGTACAAGTGATTTACGAGAATTCTCTATTGTACTTTTCTTCAATGTATTTAAGGTATGAACACAAAACCTTTTGTGAGAAATGCTTGCAAATAGTTCGCTAGAAACTCCTCACTTAATGATCATCTATTTCATTTCCCTGAAGCACTTTTTGACAATAAAAAACAACTTCATACTTTGTTGACATTCTGTTTGACACAGATAGTGTGCATATTTTAAGTTACAACTACCTGGATCAAGACCAGGACAAGATCAGGTCACTGTTAAGGCCAAGTCAAGACCAAAACCAGATGAGATACACAGCAAGAGCATCAAGGAAACTGAGATTTGACAATATTATAAACTGAAAAGGAATGAGAGGGAAGTTGACTCCCTTTGCCTGTGAGTAGCAGAATGAAGCAGACTGTAAAAACCTGAATCAATAATTGACAAATGGTTTTACACCTGCAACATTCATATTAATGTAATTTCCAAACCACTTTAGTCCTCGTGAGGGTTGGGGGGTGAAGGGGTCTACCCAGCTACCATTGTGCCAAGTGGGGTTCACCCTGGATGTGTCACTGGTTCATCACAGGTCCTAAAAGAACACTTTGAATAATTTCTTTCATTGTACAGTCATGTTAACAAGTAAATCAGAAGACACACTGGAAATTTAGTGAAATCCCTTCAACTGGGCTTGGACTCAAATCCTCCTGATCCGAGACTGAGACAACAGAGACTAAAAGTCTACTTGAGGCTGAGACGAGACCCATCAAGAACCATCTTATGAACTACACCATGAGGTACAGGTGGATGGTTTCTGAAGTTATGATCGTTTTGGTAGTCACAAAAGCCCATTCAGCCCGATTTGATCTCCAGTGGGCCGGACCAGTAAAATAATTGCATAATAACTTATAAATAATGACAACTCCAAATTTTTCTCTTTGATTTAGTGCAAAAAACCCCATTAAATTATGCAAATACTTTTATAAACTATCCAAACAAAATAGATGGGAATAACCTGAAAAAACTTAAATTTCTTAAGAAAAATAAGTGCAATTTTAACAATATTCTGCCTCAACTCATCATTTCTACATGTGCATTATGGAACTGAACTACAAAGACACTAAACACTTAGTAACAGGCAGAAAATTGTTAAAATTGTGCTTAATTTTCTTTAGACATTTCAGGTTGTTCGTATTTGTTCAGGTTACTCACATTTTATTGTTACAGGATAGTTTCTAAATGTGAATATTTTCATAATTTAAAGGTTTTTTTTGCACTAAAACAAAGACAAAAATTTGAAGTTGTCATTATTTATAGGCACGATGTAATATTATTTTCACATCAAACTGAGAAGAAAATATGGTGTCATTATTTTTTGTAGGTTATTCTGCTGTTATTATTTTACTGTACAGGGTGGGGAAGCAAAATTTACAATGAACATTTAGTTGTTTTTTCTCAGCAGGCACTACGTCAATTGTTTTGAAACCAAACATATATTGATGTCATAATCATACCTAACACTATTATCCATACCTTTTCACAAACTTTTGCCCATATGAGTAATCAGGAAAGCAAACGTCAAAGAGTGTGTGATTTGCTGAATGCACTCATCACACCAAAGGAGATTTCAAAAATAGTTGGAGTGTCCATAAAGACTGTTTATAATGGAAAGAAGAGAATGACTATGAGCAAAACTATTACGAGAAAGTCTGGAAGATACTATTAAAGAAGAATGGGAGAAGTTGTCACCCGAATATTTGAGGAACACTTGCGCAAGTTTCAGGAAGCGTGTGAAGGCAGTTATTGAGAAAGAAGGAGGACACATAGAATAAAAACATTTTCTATTATGTACATTTTCTTGTGGCAAATAAATTCTCATGACTTTCAATAAACTAATTGGTCATACACTGTCTTTCAATCCCTGCCTCAAAATATTGTAAATTTTGCTTCCCCACCCTGTAGATCATATTGGTCTGTATGTGGAACCTGAACTAAAATAAGTTCCACAGCCTTGACTGCGGAATTTTTGCAATTCAATTCATCCCAAGCATTGGAACCTTTAGCGGGCTGCATTTGGCCCCCGGACCGTATGTTTGAGACCCCTGCTTTAAAGTGTCTTTCACCTACTTCACATCCCATATTCACTCTTTTTTACCCAGTGGGTTCACTATTAATTCCAGTAGAAACACACAGAACAGTGGGCACACATACACACTGGATAACTTCAATGCAGTTTTGAACTAAGCTGACAGTTTTACACACATCTTCCACTAATACGTTCTAGGCCTGGACTTACAAACAACTCAATTTAGCTGTGGTTAGCTTTAACCATTAGCCACAGCCCCCACCCCCAGAATTAAAAGGTAAGGGTGGACACAGGCATCCCCTTGTCTCTGTCTGGCAGACACCACCACACACACACACACACACACACACACACACACACACACACACAAACACACACATTTGTGCACACATGGTACGCCATGCTAAGTATAGTCGTGCAGGCTAACCACACACTGAGCTGGAGGTTTGGCACAGAGACAGCTCAAACTGCCAGCCTAGCTCTCCTTCTGCTTTTAGAAGTGTCCGTCACACATAAACACACAATCACATTGAGGCCAAAGCTATTTTGAGCTCCCCAGTAAAATAAGTGCACAAGCTGCCCATGATACAGCCTGAATACACACAAGCCAGTATGCAGCATATGTACACAATGTAAACACACAAACCCAAAAGTTGACATCGGCTGCACACAGAATCACACAGCACACACTGACACATATTTACACTTGATAAACACCTGGTAGCTGAGAATAACCATCTCAACAGCCCTTTTTACCTGAGCTCAACTGTGCTTTCAGGACCTTAAAATACCCAAGAAGTAGCCACAAGAGACTCTTAAAGGGACTTCAGTACTTTATTTTGATAGGCTGAGCAACCTGGTGTGAGCAAAAGAGCTGCCAATGGGACTGAAATCCAGTTTTACGTGCAAAATGTAATCACATACTAATTGTATTTTGCTCACTGATTCATATTAACTCATAAACAACGTTATGGCCGCTCTCTAAGCCCAGTTCTGTCAATGGTCCAGTTAAATAACTCATATCTACTTTGTGTATTCTGTGTATTTAATGAGTGGACATTACAACATAATTGGGTAGGCAACTTTATTAGCTTGAAGAGATGGAAATAAGAGATGCTAATAGTATTATCATAGAGTGATTCTGCCAGACTTTTGCAATGCAATCATCTATAAAACATTCATATGGCTTTGTAAAGGCGGCCATACACTGTGCGATTATTTCGATCGTTGCATGCAGCTTCATCTCAAGCTGTGCGAATCATTCGTAAGGTCAGACTCACGATTCATGTTTTCACACTGTACTCATGCGACCTGACTGCTCACACTGTAGGACCATACACCAGAGGACGCACGACACGTTCGAGTGTTGTATCCGGAAATACAACGTTAAAATACCAAGGAATCCAAAAGTGCATAGACGATTGTGTATTGGCATGAGTCACGAAATGGTAGTGCTAAACAAAAACCAACGAGCTGCTTTGGCAATATGTGCCATTATCTGCGGGGAATCAAAAAAGAAGAAAAGACAGTGACGTGTTTGGTGCAGGAATTGGTTGGCCAGACGTGGACAGTATGGGCTGTCCATCCTACAGCAAAGGGAACTAGAGGTAAGCTGCAAAAGCTAAACTGCACTAGGCCAATAGCCAGCTACTGTTAACTTAGAATTAGCTTACAGTAGCTGGCTATTATTGTATTCGCGCATGCACAGTGTGAGAATTTGAGGCACATCAGTTCCTGGCACTGCTTTGACAGTATGATACACTCACGAGGAGCGAGCAGGATTTCAAACAGCTCCATTTTCCTTGCGAACACACGATTGCTGGTCGTGAGGTGGTCGTGAGGTGCTAATCGCTTCTCTTTACCCCATGTACACTGCACGAAGCACGACACACGATTAGAGGCACATGTGGCCCGATCCTAGAAATAGTCGCACGAGTGAGAAATCGTCTCTAAACTCGCACAGTGTAAGGCCGCCTTAACCGAGGATGAAAAAATACTGTTCAAAAGTCCTTCTGTGTGCTTGAAAGGTCATTTGCACAATGTGATGCGCTATTAATACCCTGAAGATGACAACCTCCACTTCTTTCCAAGGAGCTCCATGCATATTTCAATGACAGAATGCAAAACCTTTTTTTTGTAAACAATAAAAAAAAAAAAAAAAGACGAAGATGGCAAGAAAACGAGGGGTAAGGTGCGGGACTGACCTGATGCAGTCCTCACTTGTCCTCATAAGCAAATGTGTCTCAAAGACAGGATGTGACAGTGAAGACTCTATACTGTTGTACAACTCACCTTGTTTTCAGGAAGAATGGGACACAATTTCACCTGTAATTCTAAATTATGTGGCATCTTCAGTCCTGGACCGTCTTCAAGTGTTGTGAAAACAATGACAACATTACAAAGTGGTAAACAGAATGAAATTGTCTACAAACACATGTTAATTAGTGCTGGGCAGCAATTAAAATTTTTAATTGCAATTAATCGTGTGAATTTCCGCGATTAATCGTGATTAATCACATAGTTATATTGGGGGCGGGGGTGCCGGCATCAACAGCGTGTATTGCCTTTAACTGATATTTCAGACTGGAAGTACTCCAGTGATAAAAATAATTCCACATTGCAGTGCTTCCAAACAACTTTGTCCTTCTCAACCCCACCATCTGAAGACATTTAAAATGAAAATGTCCATTGAACAGACCGGTACTTTTCTCCATGTTTATGTCCACACCAGTTTATTTCTGCTTGTGAGTGACTGACAGGAGTCTTAAGCCCACTAATAAGTACTAATACTAACAAGCCCAATAATAAGTGATGTTCAGTTGTTAAAAGCAAACAAAGGGGGCCCTCTAGTGGTCGGAATAAGTGTCACTAACGTATGTTTTGTCCTTGTGGTGTTACCGTACACAGTTCGGACATAGGAAGGAACTAACAGACACGTTTCTTTCACTCTGTTTGTATGGCCTGTGAGTATTTTATGTTCAGTTGTTGTAAGAATGAATAGTATAAAATATCTCTGATGTGAACCTTTGTTGCTGGATAAAAAGACGTCGTAAATCTTAAGATAATCTGTAAATGCTAATTGTTAGTGTGTCTATGGATTTTACATTCAAGTTA